>NW_019725416.1:2009152-2046545 GCF_002891405.2 Cryptotermes secundus | reverse complement strand
GACCCGAAAAGTCTGCAGCTACTTAAGAATTTCCCAGCATTTTATGGAACCCGCATGTTCATTACCGTGGTCACAAGAGCCCTCCACTGGTCCCTATTCTGAGCCAGATCAATCCAGTCCATACCATGCCATCCTATCTCTCTAAGATCCATTTTAATATTGTCCACCTACATATGCCTTGGTCTTCCCAGTAGCCTCTTTCCTTCCGGCTTTCCCACCACTATCCTACATGCATTCCTCGTCTCCCCCTTTCGTGCTACATGCCCTGCTCACCTCATTCTCCTTGACTTAACCATTCTAATTATTTTTGGAGAAGAGTACAAGTTATGAATCTCCTCATTATGCAGTTTTCTCCAACTTCCTGTCACTTCATCTCTCTTCAATCCAAATATTCTCCTCAACACCCTGTTCTCAAACACCCCCAGTCTATGTTCCTCCCTTAATGTCAGAGACCAAGTTTCACGTCCATGCAGAACCAGAGGCAAAATTATAATTTATTACATTTCATATAGATGTTTTCATCGTCGACTTGTATTATGAGAGTGTACTGTGCTATGAACTGAGAACATCTGAAAGGAAACGACTGTAATCTATCTAGCAATACCTAAGAAAACTCAAAGAGAAAGTCAGGTACCGAAACCTAGGCCGAGAATCGAACGGGGAACATAAGTCAGAAGGTGAGACACGTTAACGCTCTGGTAATTCACCTTCCTCGATGAAGCAGTATTGTGTGCGCTGAAAATTAATTTCATCATATCCGACGGTTGAGATTGGTAAGCTGAAACGCGCGGGCTCTCACACACACAGAGATGAGCACACTTACATACATATGTACTCACATTCCTACAAGTAGCCTTTTCTTAACCACAACGAAATTCATTGCAAATCGAAGTTTTCGTAATTTCATCTAAATTTTAATATGTTAATACCTTCAATAGTTAATAACAGAAATACGTAAGTGAACAGAGAGGCAGGATAACGGCTCTGTTTTTTGTTTCGTTACATATTTCGCACGTTTTGTGTCTAAGCCAACTAACAATTCTATATTTCTTTTAATTTTAGATGTGATCATGTTTGTAATTATTAATGCAATAATTTAAAATTTAATAAGAATATATTTAAGCGAAATAACAGTGCCTAATTAAAAAGCTTTATTACTACGAAATTCGAATAAACCTGTCTGTAGTAAAAATCTTAAAAAATAAGAAATCCTCCGCGTCAGAAAGTAAAACTATAACCCAATCACTGTTGAGGGTGTCTTTATTATTTGCCCGCGTTTCCAATCATGTTGTCAGAATGAAGAAACAAACTTGAGGAGATTGTTTTTCTTCTACTGCAACTAATTTACTGGTATGACGTCAGCAACTCCCTCCTGAAAATTACCAACAAGGCTGAAGGGAAAGAAAAATTAAGGAGTATGCTGACACAACTAAGCAATGAGTGTTATTTCTCGTGATTGAACTAATATTTTATCAGACCTGGACAGAAATCTACTGTCACCAACTGGCATTCCTTACCGTCTTCACAAAAGCCCACCACTGGACCCTGTCCTGAGCTAGCGACATGCACTTTATGTTCAGTGCTAAGAGAAATATATTGCGGTCTCCCTTCCTATCTCGAACTTCACGATTTTGTCCAGGAACATTTCTGTATATTATCTTACTCGGGGCCTGATATAATAATACTTTCCAGCGCCTTTCCATTTAACACTCCAACGGTTACCTCATGAGCATACGTTTTCCTTGAATAAGAAAAGGATTTAGAAATAAAGGTTTATATGTTTGCGTTCACATACATACAGAGAAGGGATAAATTTCTATCACAAAAAACTTAAATTTATTAGAATTCGGTCAATGATTCAATTTATATGACTAGGTAATTAATAACAAGACAGAGATGAAAATAAAGAGGGGAGGGGAAGTAGGAGTAGTGGGAAGGGGAGGAAATGGAAACGATAGGACAGAGAGACTGGAATTTAAAAGAAAAACTGAAAACTAAATAAAATTATGAAGAAAGCAGTCTTTTGGGATGTGGCGCCGTGTAGATATTGTGTTAAAATTAATTTAATTAAATAAATTACTGCTCTTAAATTCCCTGTTTTTCTAGAGTATAGGACAGGTTTAAGAATTTGAAACATCAACAGACTTCGTGTTTTGCGAGAAAGTGGTGTAGGGATCAAAGCTCCTATTTCCTGCTAATCTATGCTGAGCCTTGCTTCTATTTCCATGGAATACGGGGCGAAATAGGGTGAACGTATGATAGATTACGAAGATAGTACGCATGCGTAGGACAAAAATTGATTCGAGAAGAAACAGAAGATAAATTACTTCAGGTTTTACTGCTGCGGATGCTGGCGAAAGAAAACCGCGCTCACTTGTCACTCCAACTCCAGTATTACGTCACAAAACAACATGCTCTCTGCTCAGCAGCATCTGTTGGTATAATGTCCTCTTCTTATCGTTGGAACAAACCCATTAGAACCGCCATTTTCATTCAACGAAAACCTGACTTAAAGATGGTGTGCAGGATTCATCAGTTTCGCATAAAGTATGGAAACTTTATGTCTGGCAAGGAATTGGTATATAGGCCAGGACGTTCGCCTCAGACTGTGCCCTTAAGGGAGAAGACGTGATTCTAAAAGCTGGCTCAAAGTTGATATTAAATCGGTTTTCGACGCGAACTACTCAACGTTTTGTATTCACCCGGTCGGAAGTTTTGATCAATGGCAAATGGCCAGATTTCCCGAAAATCTTGGGTTCATGAAAATAATATACTGCGTAGGCCCATTTATTAATAATATTACTCAGACTTCGAATCTAAAAATATTGAAAGGGACTATCCATTTCCTGATTCAAGCAATTGTACTTCCAAGATAAAAGCCTGTGTTTTATATTCTATAGATAAAGTGGAATTGAGCCAATTTTCATTTCAATCTACCCATTGATAAAACACAGACAAAAGATTGCCAAAATTCTGACACGTAGAAGAACTCTAATAGAATCTCTGGATAATTCCTATAATTATCTTATATTTTGATAACTGAGAGGCTGACAGACAATTTGATCGAACCCATGAACAATTAAGTGGCACTATCAGGACGCACGAATGAAGGAACTGATGGGCGAGTGGACTCACTGAAAGATGAACTCTCAGTACATCTGCACCAACGGCCTGGTTTGGCTCGTGCGAAATGCCTGGTGTTGGTCACAACAGGACTCACAAAATAGTCTCGTCAGAAGCAAGATTAAAAAGGTACGTGAGTTGTATAAACGAATATGTACGTACATCTATTGCAGATAGAAATCATCTGTTGACAGTGATAGCCAGATGTAAAAATACACGCTACAAGAAATAAAACCATAAATTATATAATTTACGAATCTAATAAAATATGTATAGATGTTTAAATGATATTTTTTATATTTTCTTAAATTTATAATATATGGGGAAATATTCAAAATAAAAATTGTGAATTTAATGAGCTCTAAATGTGGTTCCGCTCTCTCTCTTTTTTTTTTGTTTCTTCATATACCTGTATGTAGTACAAGAAAGGGTGGAAAAAAATAACAGATTTCGAAATTTTGATAGATTTACAAGTTTTCAGCCCATTGAACACGACAAAGTGGGTTTTAAAACGCCATCTACCTGTCTGTCTGGATGTATGCATATATACAGGTCTCTGTGCATTTATGCATATATATATATATATATGTACGCACGATCCCGGCTTCCGAGCGAGTGAAGACGGTACATGCCTTAGACCACTCGGCTACCGTGATCAGCCCTGAAATATTTGGGTAAATTAAATTAAATTTAATTATAAACATTTAAAACGTTTGAAATTAATAATATGCTTAAGTCAATGATGGACGTAAGTACTCGTAGATACTTGTTACGCTGTGTTCTCCAGTTAATGCCAAAACTTAAGCTATGTATATGCTCATGAAAATCTTTAAAATATCTACCCGATTTCGTCTTGCGGGTTACGTCTAGGGACTTATTCTCGTGTGGGTGGAAGTGTTGAAGGAAAATAGAAAAAACATCTACCTCCTTCCATAACTGACTTCGGAGTACTGATATTGTTATTTTTAAATGTTTCAAGAACTCAATATGATAGTTAATTTGAATGGCTTAAATGTCTTTAATAATTTTACATAAATTATGTAAAGTTTCCTTCAGTACGAATATTAGTTGTCACTTAAGATGGCGAATTAAAAGGCAAATATATTGAGCTATAGGTAAAGGTAAAATCATCCCTGTAACCGGCCGTGAAGGCCCAAAGGGTTGTGCGACGTGAGGCTCCCATATTTTCTAGACAATCGGGTCACAGATTGTCAGCCTTAAGCGCCGGCCGCCCTTTACCCCCACGAACATCCCTGTTAGTCATTTCTGTTAGACTACCCCACTATACTGTTCTTTAATTGTTAAAAACTGGATACACTTTGCTGAAAATGTTATACTTACCTTTGCGTAAATAGCATTTTGACAAAAATAACATCTATCCAATTCGCAGTATCGACTTCAGTTTAATGTATAGTACTTGAGTGCCAACTTTTGCGTATAGAGGGTGTCGCGTGGTCAGCGCAACGGACCTCCAAGGCCGTTAATCTCGGTTTTCTAGACCGTTAAAATAGCTTCTCCATTATCCTCGTGAGGCTGAGTGGACCCCGTTCCAGACCCAGTACTAACTTCACTGACAATTGGCGGTCGCTCGGTCGGTATAGTTCGATTGCGGACTACAGGCCACGGAGTTTGTTTTGTTTCTTTCTATAGTACTAGAGGGATGTAGGTCAAAATTAGTATAGACACCAACGTACTAATATTCAACCATATCCTTCAGTCCGTTTCGGAAATAAATCTTATTTACATAATGAAGGACAGACGTGAATTTGTTTATTTATTTACCGATAATCTGTTTAATGCCACTGGAAGTTTCTCAGGTTTTATAGAGTCGAATGAGAGGATGATAGTGAATAATGATTTGAAAAGAATGAGGAAGAAAACGGCCGTGGTTAAATTTCACACACTCCCTTCGAGTTTGCCTGGAGGAACTGAGAGATATTACGAAACAATGCTTTCAGTATTTTCGATTCCCCTATCGAGAATGAAACCGGGAACCAGCAGCCTACAAAATATACGGACTAGCGCTTGGGTGAACCTGCTCGATTTATTTAATGATGTTGTTTCCACTGCTGATAAGTGAATGTTACTGTGAGATGATAATGAAGGAAGTAGAAACAGATTTCACAGAAGGCAGTGGTTGTCTGTCCGAAGGTACACTCCCAGCAATCGTCTGACCTCTAGAGTGACTGAGGAAACTGGTGAAAACCCTCAATCAGAAAAACAAGTAATCCGAAAGAGATTAGAGGTGAATAAGATACCAGAATGTTAGTGCTATATCACTCTGTATGACTGAATGATTATACTGTGCATTCCAGTTTCCTATTTGGTCCATCTTAACTTCGTGTATACCTAAAAGAAAAGGTAAAGTTGTCCCTGTGCTTAACTAATTAAGCATTACGCCATGAAGGAGTATGAGGGAGTGGATGTATAGATCCATATTTTTGATCTCGGCACTAGTTTGAGGTGAGTGGTCAGCTTCACGTCCCTGCCGCTTTACCCCCTGGGAAAGAACCCCCGATACTCATTGGATAGGAGGCTGGGTGGGCCAAAGAGTCCATCTGGACAACGTGGAGAAGAGAAAATTCTTGACCCTACTGGGACTCGAATATGATCAAATCAAGGAGGATGAGGCGGGCAGGTCATGTAGCACGAATGGGGGAGACGAGGAATGCGTATAGGATATTGGTGGGAAAGCCAGAAGGAAAGAGACCACAAGGAAGACCGTAGGTGGGTGGATCTTAGAGAGATAGGATGGGATGGTATGGATTGGATAGATCTGGCTCAGGATAGGGACCAGTGGAGGGATATTGTGAACACGGTGATGAACCTTCGGGTTCCATAAAATGCTGGGAAATTCTTAAGTAGCTGCAGAATTGGCGGCTCCTCCAGAAGGGCTCAGCTCCATGTGTAAGTAGGTAAGTAACTGGGAATCGAATTCCGATCCTTCGGTCATCCGGTCGATATACCGACTATGCTATCCCGGCTCCATAGTTTCAGAGAGACATTATAGTTATTGAACAAGTCTTAAAGTAGTGATTTCAGTGACAATGAAGCACTTAATAATGTGTGCCTGTTTTCAAATTCGTCTCACGAGAAAGAAACAAGACTCTCTCTAATAATCTTCCAACATCGAAGTTTCATCTACCGATATTTTGTTTGTTCTTAGAAAGAACATTCTTCTGCCAAAGTCTATCTCGATATTTCTTTTGAAAATCATGCAAAGTAGCTACGACACAAAGAAGAAGCGCCTGCCTACGCTTTCCATCTCGTTACGTTTTTTCCACTGGTATTCACCGCCCCACGTTTTTCGGCTATGTGCACATCAGCTGCATGCTACAGCACGCGGAAAATGAAAAAGAAGTAAAGTGGCAGTTTCACAATTCTGTAGCGACCAAGAAAAAGAAGGATAGACTGTCCCTCATGCTTTACATTATAACCAAATCCCATACAGCAAGGGTTTAGTTCCGCTCAAAGAAATGCTTTCCGCAAGGGCGTAAAGAGGGTTTGGTCTATAAAAAATTGGCTCCACTTACAGAGGTCGCGTAAAAGAATAGACGAAATGTGGAAGGAAGGATCACGTATACCTTCAGTCAGAATTGATATGCAGGCAATTTACCTACAAATAACATAACACATTTAAGGGCAGAAGTGGTCTCTTCAGGCCTACAAGACATGGATAACTGCACTAACATCACCTGCGATCAATGGATCTGAAAGGAGAAGTGAGATAAAGTGAAGTTGTTCTTGTGCAACTAAACTCTCGTCACGGGCACAAATATTCGATTCTTGTTTGAACCCACGTGTGAACTAGAATAAACAGTGATGAAAGCAGACGTGTTTGTCATGATCCTTTCATTTCTCTCTAGTATTCCTCTGACTTCACTTTCATTAGTATTACCAATATATACTGTGATGTGTAGACCGTTGCTGGACAGGGACCTGAAATCTTAAACCTTACAAATATTTTAAAGCTGAAATTAGAAATTAATTAACAATATCATAATGTATACTGTGGTTTGGAACATCATGAAACATCCATTATGCCCTTCTGTTTCTCTGTCTACCTTCCTGCCTTCTCTCTGCCTGTCTATCTCCTGTCTGTCGCTCACTCACTCTCTCTCTCTCTCTCTCTCTCTGAGGGTCGTTGCTTGCTTCTATCGGCTTAAGTTGAAGACTTCTCGGATCTCGGAATAGATGCAAATGACATAATACAGTTAGGATTGGCATGGTCATGGCTGCTTCCTCTTCTATTTTGCTTTAAGCTTTACAGCTTGTTGCATCCATTCTTTCTTCTTGCTTGACCGTATCGCTCCACTTCATTTTTGGTCTTCCCAATTTCCTCCTCTTTTTGTATCTAGTTTCTCATTTTCTCAAAAGTCTGTTGCATTTCTTTCTACACATGCATTCCTAACATGTTCTTCTTCTGTTATTAATCAATTTGTTTTCAGGTTCCTTCCTCATTACAGAACTTCCAACTTCATGCTTTAATTGCTTATGCCTGATCGTTCGTAACACTTTAATCTCTGTGGCTTCATCAGTTTTTTTACAATTCTTTCCAGCTCTGTTTTCGCAGCCATATGTCAATATAGGTCTCACTATTTATTTAAATAAATCAGTGATCATTCCATATTTTAAAATACGGACGCAGCAAAAATCAAAAATTTATTTGGGAGAATCATGAAAGTTTTCCAAAAAATAGCTCGACCTCTCGATGCAAAGCAGAATGTCACAACGTTGTCTTGTCTCTCGTCAGGTCTGGCATTACAGATTATAGGGAAATATATTTTCAATATTACTGTACGGACCTTGCTGACGTAATTTTGGAACCTCTTAAATTTCGGACGTGAATGCATATCATCAGCGAAAGAAATGGTTCTGCGCCTGCCCAGGGCAGATACAAGCAAAGCAGCCGAGACAAAGGGCGAACGCTGCTATAGCAGCGCCGTTATTCGCTGAGCTTTAGAACATTCACTTCAAATGACAAGTTGAACTCATGTATAATTCTTGTCATACGAGGATTTCACTCAGATGTTTTTATTTATTCGTACACTACTGTTCCAGATACTGAATGCTTCTATATTTGTTCCCTCTTTCTTGGTTTCTCCTGCTCCAAGTGTCTAGTCAAGTGTATAAAGGGTTTTCTATCTTATTTAATAAACTGGTCAGTCAATACAGCACTTAGGAAGAAGGTCGGGCCATCGCAAAACCTCGACGTGCACAGGATAACAAAACTGAGACTAAAATCAGGAAAAGCTCTCAGGTCATTAGAGGAATCGAACCCGATTCCAGTCGTAGAACGCTATTGGACTGGTAATTATTGAACTCCACAAAGAAATATTACGCTAACCAACAAAGAAAATTGGAATCAAAACCTTAATCTCTGAAAATAAATCCGGGTTATTCACAAGCTGTCCTACTGACGTTCGTAAGAACTCTTTTTAAAATACAGAACTTCAGGCCAATTAAGGTTTCCTCCTAAAGCAAATTCAGGGGCAGCCCCTTGAAGAATGTCATGATCCCGTCCTTCTACATGATTTCGTTCGTATTATAAATGAAGTCTTCTTTCATAATCATTATCTCGCACTTACGCTATATAACTTAAACAGGTGAAAAGTCTTTGTTAAATAAACAAAGAAGAGTTCGGAAGAAAATTTACCATACAGTATGAATCTCCTGAAAGTGTACTGTTACTTTAACAACGTGTCAATCATATTCTTTAAATTGTGTTCTTTATGTTTAAGATTAAAATGATCCTGCTCGGAAAAAATGCTTCTTTGGTAATGTGCTGTGCTAATGGGCCGCGCCATAGCTCAAGCGGTTAGTCGCTGGCTTCCCACCGTGGAGGCCCAGGTTCGATCCCATGTCTGGTCAAGTGGGATGTGCCTTGGGGCGGGTTTTCTCCGAGTACTTCGGTTTCCCATGCCAATCTTCATTCCACCAAATTCTCCATCATCATAATCACCCGGGGCAGGCTACAATAGGCCAATCAGTAGCCGCCGTGCCGAGAGGACCCAGTTGGACTCCACCCCCCAATAAGCGAATTAAAAAAAATAATAAAAAAAAAGCGCTGTGCTGTGCTGTGCTGTGCTGTGTATTTTGCCGATTTATTCAATTTTTCTGTACATTCACAGTCGGTACTCACATAAGACCCTCGTATATGGAGTCTATGTACCAACATTTCTAAAATTATGTGAAATTCTTAAGGATTCTGGGGAAAAAAAATACCAAGTCTCTTAACCCGGATCTTTAGACGTAGAAAATTAAATGTCAGACATTCCACATCATCTACGCATCTGTGGTTTTTGTTTAGTAAAGATTTCCCTTTGCTTAATTAATTAAGCATCATGTCGTGAAGGCAAATGGAGAAATGGAGGTACAGCTCCGTCATTCTTAGCCCCGCCAATATAAGGATTTCTGTTGTCATATTCACGCCCCGACTGCTTTGTTGGTTTTCGTAAATTCATATATGAATGAGTATAATTCGCCGGTTACGGTAGCCGAGCGGTCTAAGGCATGTACTGTCTTCGCTCGCTTGTAAACCGGGATCGTGCGTTCGAATCCCACTCAGGGCATGGATGTTTAGTTTGTGTGTGTGAGTTTTTCTGTGTTTGTGTACATGCAGAGGCCTTGCGACGAGCTTATCACCCGCCCAAGGAGTCCTACCAAATGTGTAAGCTCTAGAAAAACCGAAGTGAATGGAGAAGTTCATGGAGGTAGGCCTAGGCCCACTGGGGCTGTAGTGCCAAGGGGACAAAAATGAGTATAATTCCCTGCACTTAAGAAGTTAATGTGACCATTCTGAGAAAATATATTGTCTCCTAAATGAATGGGAGATCTCCAGCCTATGTGCAATAGCCAATCCCGGTCAATAAGATGTAAAAGAATAAGCAGGCTTTGGCTGAGAACGGAAATTTTGTTTTAAACAAAAATAGGACGTTAGATAATGCCAAAAAAAAAGTCAATAACTGCAGCAAATCAAGTCAATTTTCCTGCTAATGCTGTGTGACTTTTTTGACTTAAAACTTCCATTGAGGAAGAAATAAAAATCAGCATGTGAATTATTTTAGTGACTTTAAAATAAGATCCTCGGAAGAAGAACCTAAATGATAATAATAGTCTAAGCTCTGCTATTTTTGTAAACATTCGCCTGTAGACCAGGTTTACAAGAATTACCCCCAAATATGCATGTCATTTCCATGTGAAAGTGTTTTAAGCTCGGTTGCAACTTATATAGCAAATTAAATGAGATAACGATGCACCAGTGCAAAAATCTGTTGTCAATCAATCTTTCGGGATTTAGAGCAGGGCGTAGATACAGATTTTAGGCAAACTGTAACGTGTCAAAAATGGCAGTTTTGGTACCCCGATGAACACTATATTTTCTCATAAATGTACTTTAACGTTAAACTGTCTCAGTCTCCCTCGGGGCGCTCCGAAACTGCGTGGACCCACCGCTCCCGTGATACATAACAGTAAATTCTATCCATGAACATTTATACAAGCGTCGATTTCTTATCTCTTCGATAAACCATCCTTACTAACCATTCAAAAGCAAGTACAGGTATCTAAGCGTACTATATTTAAACTATATTCAAAACTTTATTTTGACCAACGGAAATTTCAATGTTAGATTTCGTTTTATACGCAACATTGTGTAACATAGGAAATTAAACAGGTATATTCAGCTTAAAAATTAATGAGAAGAGTACTAAAAGACTTTCCAACTGTTATGTATACTCTCTTTATAATGAAGAAAGAAAGAAAGACCACCAATTTTCATTAAGCGAGCAGTAAGTAAATAGTATGAATGCCCAGTTTTCCTGTTAGATAATAATACAAAAGAATAAAAAGACCACAAACCTGTCATAAGGCGAGAGGAAAATAAATTGTATGAATGTCCTTTATTGCTAATAAAAAAATGACCACCGACTTTTCATTAGGCGAGCGGAAAATAAAATATATGAATATATTTTTACTGCTGTTAGGCAATTTCCATTATTAAAATTTCTTGTAACAAAATGAACTAATGTAAGAGATATTTTATATGGACATTTCAGCAGTTCTCAGGATTGAAAATTATGCTCTGTTGTCTACTAATTCCTGTGGGTTTGGCTGTTCAGCAACAAAACATTCCCTCATTATTTTTCTAGCATACACGCACACATCAATCTATTCGTTTTCGGTCGATGATTGCGTTCCCTTGTTTTTAACAGTTCACATGCAGATATAAATTATTATATTTCTTTATTGTTAATTGCTTAGTCATTTCACCGACACAACGTGGTACTCGTAAACCAAGCATTAAAGTATCGGTCCGATAATATTAACCCTATTTCACTCGGCTTATGAAACTTAGTCATATACTCACACTCCTCCCCCTTCTTTCCATTATTGTAGGGCTCACCTGTTCGAAAATTAACAAATGCAACCTCAGAATTCCCAAAAGATGTCAAATTTGTAATAAAATCAATGTTTATAATAAATTTTGACTACACTGCTATTGCATGTAATATTAGGCCCCCCTAAATATGAATTTCCCGTTTTTCAAGCTCTTATACCACAATACGCCGGTCACGGTAGCCGAGCGGTCTGAGGTATGTACTGTCATCGCTCGCTCGGAAGCCGGGATCGTGGGTTCGGATCTGTTTCCTGTGAAGTACGAACTGAAGTCATATATTATTCTTATGCACTGACGGGCACGGTAGCAGAGCGGTCTGAGGTACGCACTGTCATCGCTCGCTCGGAAGTCGGGATCGTGGGTTAGAATCCCACTCAGAGCATGGATGATTTCTGTTTGTGTGTGTATGTGTTTATTCTGTGTTATGCTGTCCTGTGTTTAGGTAGAGGTCATGCGACGAACTGATCACCCGTCCAAGGAGTCCTACCGAACGTCTAAAGATCTAGTAAACCGAAATGAAACGGAGAGTTTCATGGAGAGAGGACAAGGCCCAAATTGGGGCTATAGCGCCAGAGGGAAAAAATACCAAGTACACACACACAGAACTATACTCAGCAAAATCCCAATCCTTTGAACAGCTGCAGTCACGGATTACAGACTCCTACATGGGTTACTAGCATTGTAAAAGTAAAGCTATCCCCGTGCGATCCCATGAAGGCCCATAGGGTTGTGAGACGTTGAGGGTCCCACATTGTCTAGACAATCGGCTCAAAAATGGCGGTAAGGTTGTCAGCCCTACGCGCCGGCGGCGCTTTACTCCGCAGGAAAATTATTTAATTAATTCCTGGTACTCATTTCTGTTAGAGGCTGAGTAAACCCCAGGGCCTAGTGCGGCTGGAAGGATTAGGTCAACTGAAAAACATCCAATGACCTCATGGAATAATCTCGCACACCAACTCTCTTGGTGTTTTATGTTAACAAATGATTAGGCGTGTTTTGATTCACCGTTTCTTGTGTGTGATTAACAGAAATAATTCCTCGATGACATTTTCTAGCGGAATATTTGAAAACGTATGCTTCTGTGGTTTTAATATTATTGCTGAAATGTTAGGAAATTGCCCGTTCTTCAACCATGCTTTCCTTAAAATAAACCGTTTTTAAATAGTTCTTGTAACTATGCATACGACAAATTTAGATTAGTATTCTATGTACATTTTTACTAAACTTCATGAACACTATAAACATTGACAAAACACTTTATCTTCTTGACTTACAAATGAAAGTTAGTACGATCAATTTATGCATTGTATCAACTTCTATAATCCCGTTTTATTCACGCTACACTGTGAAGAGGAAAGAAAGGAAAATGGGAAGAAAGAAAGCAATTATGCTATTTTACTATGAGCATACTGAGTCTTGCATGGCAATTTCATACGATTTTAGTATTGATGTTCTTTGGTACAAATTTATCTTGACTTTATTCTACAAGTGACATGATGAATTAAAGAGATAGCCGTTGCTAGGATACGGCCCTATAAACACGAGATGACGTCATTAAACAAGGAGTCGTTACTATGCAACGTCCAGTCAACAGCGACTATGATGAGGTAATTGTTATACAGTCAGCTCCGTTTTCTGTGCAGGCCGTGACGAAGTTATATGAAAAGTACCTGTGTTCCCTGTTCCTAGGGACATAAAAACGAGGACCTGGCCACCTGGTTTGGGGGAGTCTCGAATCTGAGACAGTAAAATATAGTCATGAGTCCCGCGGGACCCAGACCCGAGAGTGACTACTCTGGGGAGGACCGACAGAAATTGTAAACGATAGACTCGTCCTCCCGTCAGAGAGGTCGCGTCACATCAACATACCCGCAACTGTCTGACAGTAACACAAATGTGGTCTTGGGCCCCAGATAAGGGCTTGACACCAAGAGTCTGGAATATTAGCTGTTGGTTGTAAAATAAATTTGATATTGACTTTGACTTTGACGGAGGGGGCTAGTGGCTCAAGGATATCAAAGACGTCAGGCAGTAAAATATGGTTATTATTTTCTCAGGACTCGAAACTAAGAATCACTGCGCTGACGAGGACCAGCAGCACTTTAAAAGTCATTCATTCAGTCAGTCAATCAGTCGTCAGTCACTGATGAGTTGACTGTCGACCGTTGACGGAAAGCTATGAGACGGTCGAAAGCCAGCAACGACGAAAGTAGAAGAGGGCAATTGTGGACCCGTTACCAGGCAACGACTAGTGAAGACACACGAATTAGAGCGTATTGTAGTGAGAAGTAGAGTGCGCTAATTATCGAGAGAACTATAGTTAAAGAACTGTAGTTAAAATTTATAAATTTTCAAAAAATCCAATTACCAATTCAAACTCCATTGTCTATCACTGACTCGTGAAAATATACTTTCTTCATAGTACGAGAAGAGGGAGGTTCAATTCTTCAGTTATATTCATTTTGTAGTAGAACTTTCTCGAAACACCACCTGTTACCGCAATTCTAAGATATCTAGTATGTAATCTTCCCTCACTCGTACATCTGTTTCGAGGCATTCCAACAATACGTGAATGGCATTTTCTAATTCACTACACATGCGACAAATTCCTTGCTCCCCCAGGCCTCTCCCTCCTCTTGGTTCCTGACGTCCAGACCGTCAGCCTTTACCACACTAAGCCATCTTCCAACCCTTTGGCTTCCCAGTGTCGAGGGAGAGATACAATACCAGGATAGGTTGAAAGGTAATAGTAGAATATTCTGGGCCGCAGATACCAAAATTCTTTAAAGGTAGGCAATTGGCTAATGCATAATTGGATTACTTGCGTGCAAATTAAGAGTTCCATAAAGAATGCTAGAATTTCATTAATTTAATGCGGTATAATTAGATAGTCACAAGTTATATATATGCAACTTGTGTCTAATTATATATATATTTCATTCATCAGTAATCTGTCAGACGACAGGTCCAGAGTCTCTTCCAAAACATTTCCCCCAATTAATGCGATCACAAACTTTCTCCTTCAAATAGAAATATCGTCTTCTGTCCCCAAGGTCATCCAGCATTTTCTTACGTCTTCTTCCTCGTCTTCTGGGTACTTCTATCCGCCCCTTCGGTTTGTCTTGTTTCCAGAGGAAACATCTCGCATACATGGTATCTCTGTTTTTGCAAATATACAATTATATATACGTATAAAACGCCGTGGCCTGAAGACAGGCAAGCGAACTATACCGACCGAGTGACCGCCGCTTGTCGGATCCGCTACTTTTAAATTCAGACAACTCATCAATTATCCTCATGAGGGTAGTGGACCTCGTTCTAGACATACTACTTCTCAGAAAATCTGGTAGCGCAACAAATCGAACCCGGGAACTCTGGACCTGTAGTCAGGAACTCTGACCACTACACCAAAGAGGCGGTAATTATGTATATATATTGTGACGTATTGTATACAATTCACACTATCTGTCCGTCCGTTACGCTCTATAAATAGTGTAACTGGAAGTTGCGGACAAATATTGGACACAGACGCCACGTGTAATTAACCATTACAAACAAACAGAAATTGTTCCACAGTACAGATTTTTCTGCACAGACACGCCAGTGAATTTATTATCATTGTAACGTGTAGTACCGTTGCTATGCAACGATCGCGAGAAATAAAATGCGTCACTTGTTAATGGTTCGGTAAATACCTTCCCGCGAAAACGAGAAGCACAGAGCAATACAGTACAACGGAAAGGGGGGTGTTTTCTGTTGAGTCCGCCCCAAGGCTATATAGAGAGCAACCCAGGTCGGCTTAGGCAGTTCAGCTGAGAGAAGGTGAAATCAAGAAGTTGGTTGGTGAATGAGAGAGTTCTGTTGGCAGTTGAGTCGAGCTTTGCAAGGAAGGATAAGAAGAGATTGCGCTATAGTTGAGTTGAAATTTGACAAGGCTTCAGTAGCGGGATATTCACTTAACAGTGAGAACGTGAGCGTCGGAATCTAAAGGATCTCCACTCTTAGAAGCCGCTGCTAGGAAACAGCTGTTGAAGCAACAGGAGGCTGAAAAATCCTACAGGGCACTGTGGTGATCTGAGGACTGTGGAAATTAGCAGTGGCGCTGTAATTAGTTGTAGTTAAGGGTTGTATGTACAAGTAGTCAACAAATTCATTTCACTAATCTATAGTCACACTCTTAAATCGTGACATTATTATAAAATTTGTTTCATTTTTCTTAATTTGCAGAATCTGAAACGTATCACACATATAAAAAATTCGCAATATAAACAAGTTCGCAGTTATTAACTTTTCACAAACAACTTTCGATACAAATAGTGTATGTGTAGGTCGTATATATATATATAGTATATATGTGTGTGTGTGTGTGTGTGTGTGCATAGACATGGTTTCAAGTTTCGTGCGAGTAGCTACTACAGTTATTAATCAATCCTCCACGTCTAACGCAATATTAAATACTAAATACAGATTTAAAGCTGTCACCCTTTCATTAGTCTTCATTCTAAAAGACTAAATTTTAATACTGCAATCTGATCCCTACATTAAATGAAATTTATGTCACTTCCAACTCTGTTTTCTGCATAATCTCCATTTCCGGATTACCTGCTGGTAGGAAATAAAAATACGAAGTAGTGCAACTTTAAACTGTCAGACTAAAATCTGAACGAAAATTTTCATGCAGTCACCATACTTTTATTACATATTTAAAAAATCCAAACAAATGTTGATGTTTGTTTGGGAGAGCTAGTACCATACGTAATTTCACGGCTTTACCTTAAGTGGCACTAACTTTACTCTAACTTTTCAGGCCCACACTCCCGTTGTGTTTTTATTACTGATTATAGTAACAGAACCATCATGGTGATCTCGTAAGTCTACCTCTGCGGCCTAAAGATAGAGATTTGAGTTAATACAGTGAGAAATTAACGCTTGGTATAAGGCTTTGCGGGTCACGGTACCCGAGCCGTCAAAGGCATGCACTATCTTTGCTCGCTTGGAAGTCGGGATCGTGGGTTCGAATCCCATACAAGGCATGGATGTTTGATGTGTTTATGCGTTTATTCTGTGTTTGTGATGTCCTGTGTTTAGGCAGAGGTCTTGCGACGAGCTGATCACTCGTCCAAGGAGTCCCACCGTCTGTGAAAATGATCAATGAAAGAGAGAAATCAGCCCTATGCACCACAGCGGGAGCGAGAGAAAAAAAAAACAAGGCATGTAATTTCGTACATGTTGACTCAAGCGTAATCAGATATCGACTGCAGCAAGTTTCGAGAAATATCGTCAGACGCTCTCGATTGATTTACTGACTCTCTGGTTTCATAACCTCGACCTTATAACGTCCCGAGGCGCTCCTACTTACAGAAGGATTCAGATTCCTCAGGTTACAAATCCTTGGCGACAGATGTAAAAGAATTTTCGAAAGCCGGGACGCTTTATGTTATTCCTGAGCTTCTGACAGATCTAAAATATTATTTATATCCCTGTAATGTAAGATATTTATCGATGTTAAAAAAAGATTATTCGAGCCCCGTACACATCCCCCCACTATAATTATCATTGGCTTAATTCCGTTTAAATACACAGGCGGAAATTCATCTACACTTTCTTTAACTTCTCATCACTGACACTCTTACGTCATAACATACCAAACATGAACCTAAAAAGTAAGTTTCGTACAAAAATTATCATGTATTCATGTCACATTTATTTGGTGAAATGGTTGCTGCATAATTCACAACACTGGAAAAATAGTTCTGATTATGTATGTGTTTTAAGATTGCGAGCGACTGTCTATGAGAGGAAAATATTTTTATAAACTGTAGTTACAAATAGAACTAGAATTTAGAAAAAACCGCAAACAAAAATAAATGTTATGTCTTCAAATTCCACAAATTACTTTGAAAAATATAATTTAGGTGTATAATCTAAGATTTGGCCGGTCACGGTAGCCGAGCATTCTAAGGCATGTACTGTCTTCGCTCGCTTGGAAATCGGGATCGTGGGTTCGAATCCCACTCAGGGCATGAATGGTTAGTTTGTGTGTGTGCGTTTTTCTTTGTTTATGTACAGGTAGAGGCCTTGCGACGAGCTGATCACCCGCCCAAGGAGTCCTACCGAATGTGTAAGATATAGAAAAACCGAAGTGAACGGAGAAGTTCATGGAGGTAGGCCTAGGCCCACTGGGGCTGTAGCGCCAATCGGGGACAAAAAATCTAGGATTTAATTTATACTTCCCTATAAGGTGACGGATCTATCTCTCCGATTGGGTCATCTCTAAACTTACATCAAAGAATAGCTGTACAGAATCTCAACTTTATCTAATTTAGCGTACAGGCAAATACAAAATTTCCCCACCTCAAGAAAAGTGAACAACTATCGAATCCAGAGACGCCAGAAATTACTTACTTCTGAGCCCTTCTGGAGTAGCTGCCAATTCTGCAGCTATTCCAGAATATTCCAGCATTTTATGGAACCCGAAGGTTCATCACAGTGATCACAAGAGCCCTCCACTGGTCCCTATCCTGAGCCAGATTATTCCAATTCATCCCATCTTATATCTCTGAGATTCGTTTTAATATTATCCACCCACCTACATCTTGGACTTCCCAGTGGTCTATTTCCTTCTGGATTTCCCATCAATATTCTATGTGCATTTTTCCTCGCCCTTATTCGTGCTACATACCCTGTCCATCTAATCTCCTTGACTTGATCATTCATATTATACTTGGAGATGAGTACGTGAAGTTACTAATTATGCAGTTTTCCCCAACCTCCTGTCACTTCATCTCTCTTCGGTCCAAATGTTCTCCTCAACACCCTGTTCTCAAACACCCTCAGTTTATGTTCCTCCCTTAATGTCATAGACCAAGTTTCACACTCATACAGAACCGCAGGCAAAATTATAGTTTTGTATATTCAAATTTTTATGTTTTTGGACAACAGACGAGAAGACAAAAGGTTCTAGACTGAATGGTAGCAAGCGTTACCCGAGTTCAATCGCCTCTTAATTTCCTCCTGAATCAGGTTTCGATCTGTTATCGGTGTTCCCAAATATCTGAACTCTGCCACATTTTCAAAACATCTGTTTCCTATCTTTATGTCATGATTTTGCCCGCCAGAAATAGCAACTGTTTTCCAGGTAAAGCACAGGAGTCCTGGCTTTGTTGTTGTTTACTGCATTGAGACCAGTACCTTATCTCAGTGACTTGAATATTTACCCAGAAAGATCCATACTATTAAATAGGACTAGTGAGAAATGTCCGTTGGAAATCTAAGTGGAAGTCTCTTACAAATGTTCTCTACCTCTTATCGTTCCCCATCTTCCTTTCCTACTAGTTTTCTCTGTTCTAGATATACGTACTCGTATATGTGGACAGTGTGCCGATAAACGCTATGTGTGAGACACAGAGTATAAACGTCCTCTGTTGCTGTATAATCTACACATATGTAGTTCATCACAGACCGTCTCCCATCACATATCAATTATTTCAACTCTTCAGCTTCCTGTAACAGGCTGTGGAGGGCCATAGGGTTGTGAGACGTTGAGGTTCCCACAAAGTGGCGCTGGGGCAGGTTTTCTCCGAGTACTTCGGTTTCCCCTGCCAATCTTCATTCCACCAAATTCTCCATCATCATAATCACCCGGGGCAGGCTACAATACGCCAATCAGTGGCCGCCGTGCCGAGTCGACCCAGATGGAGTCCATTCCGCACTAAGCGAAAATGTTGTCAGCCTCACNTCCCCCCCCCCCCCGGAAGATTCCTGGCACTCATTTCTGTTAGAGACTGAATGGACCCCAGGATCATAGTGTGGCTGGAAGGTTTAGGTCAACTGAAAAAAATCAACCTCATCGGGACTCGAACCAGCGACCTTCCGGCTTGTAGCACAGTGTCTCAAACAACTACGCTACCGTGTGCCATCAATTCAGCTCTAAGTATCTTAAATTACTGATATGCAACCCAAGATTGGGATCCATTTCATCAATACGAAACCGATATCATGAAGTTTCAAATTAACATATTAGTCATAATTATTTTGTTATGGAAGGTGATGCGTTGTAGTATGGTAGATGCTTACAGATGTTTATAAAGAACTCCTGTAAATACTTTCCAGAGTATACAACGGCACAACCTAGAAGACAATAATCCTCATAGTCACTGCCGTCAGAACCTCAAATCTAACACAGAGGTGGCTTGTCTTGGCACGAATTGCAGTATAAGAAATTCGTATTAAATTTAAACGAAACAATCCTTCAATTGCTCCAAGTATTAAACCATATGGTCTATAAACAGAAAAGTAGCTAAATCCCAGGAATTTGATTTCAACCTGTGGTGCATAAAGTAGATATATAGAGATTTAAAAAGAAATGTTAATAATATTTAAAAGTCGTAGTCAAAATTAAATGTTAATAGGGTCAGCTATATAATGGTGAAGCGTGGACACGCTTGTCTGTTGTGATTGCATGATCAAATTTGTAGCCTAATTTACAGCGTTGTCTCATCGAAGAACAAATATTTCTCCCCGTCGTTAAGGATCATTTAGATTTCAAATGAACGTTAGTACTCGCTATCAATTTAAACTGGCGGGAAAGTCTTATAGAACTATAGATAAAATGATGTACTTCCGGTACAACTGATGTTCAAGCCCTCCAGCAAGTTTCACAGATTTGGAGATATTACCACTCGCGCTTAATGTATACATATTTCCCCCTCCCCGAACACTGGCTCTTCAGACCCCTCGGGCCCTGGCCTCTTATTTCTCAGTGTCATTATCATTTTAGAGACGGTAGGACTCCTTAGACGGGTGATCATCTCGTCGCAAGGCCTCTACCTAAACACAAGACAACACATACACATACCAAACATCGATGTCTTGTGTGGAATTCGAACCCACGATCCCGGTTTCCGAAGGAGCGAAGACAGTACATGTCTTAGACCGCTCGGCTACCGTGGCCGGAGCTCTTTATATTAATCTAACGAAATCAGGAGACTTGTTTTGTACATATTTCTCAACTTGTATTTATGGAGGTCTCTAAATGAAAGTTTCAATGGAACATAATTACAGCTTACTTATCTCGGTCTGTACTGTCAGAACGATAAGCTACTTCAAATGGGTTCTCCCTTATTTTATTTACGTTGATTTTATGATTACATTTCAGATCCGTGGAATAAAAATCTTACATTATTCTTAAACATCATACACAGCAATGTCAGATTGAATATAATGGTAACTTATGAATGTGGAATATAATTATACTGGGAGATTAATATTTTATTTGGGTTTCTATATAATTATACTTAAAATAAATTCTTATAGAAATTGAAATTTGTCATACTTGACACTTTGCAAACTGAATGAAACACGCGATAATTAACTCCGCTTTTTCTATGACGTCATTTCATGCTAAAGCCCCTACCATTTCACTGGCTTATACAGACGCCCGTTATTATCAGTTGTATGCCTCTAATGGCATAACTTTCATAAAATATTTTATAAAAATCAGCGAACTGTTTCAAAATTCGAAAGGGAAGGATTCAGACACTCCGGCACAAAGAACACGGTGATCCCTCAACCCATTTTTTTCCCTAAGGAAAAAAAGTAAAGATAAAATTTTCTCTGAACTTAATCAATTAGGCAACAACTAATGCATATATATGGAGGAGTGGAAGTAAAACTCCATCGTTCTTGAACTCAGCACTAGATGGAGCTAAGTATTCAGCTTCACGCACTTGCCGGCTTGTCCCCGGGGATAAAGCCTTACGGTACCATTGTATAGGAGGCTGGGTGGATTCCAGAACCGGTCTGGAATTATGGAAGAGAGAAAAATGTCTTACTCCTGCCGGGAATCGAAGCCAAATTCCTCAGTTGTCCAACACGTAGCCTAGTCGTTACACCGACTGAGTTATTCTGAAGGTAGAAAGTGAACTAAAATCTACACACCTCTATGTAGTTTTGAACTTTCGTGAAGTTAAAATGTTGACCTGTCTTATTTAAAATATTATACAAAAGTATTCAGAATCGAAGTCCAATCCAAACGCGAACACATATAAGAATCCCCAAGGGAACAAAAGTAATACGCAAATTATATACTGTGTATAGCCGATAAAAGTTATTGTAGTACATTACAAATGAATCAACGTAATATTTCATATACGGATCGTAATGATCAAGGGAAATGAGAAGAATTCCCTTTAAACTGATATTATAGNGAGGTCCAGTGATTGAGGCTAGCTCTTTCTAAGGGACCCAACAGAATAGGTGTTTTTCCCTCACCTGAGGACGGAAACAGATCCAGTTTCCGAAACGTCGTGTTTTTCTTGGTTATCTTGAAACCAGGACGATGGATAAAGTCCGAAAACCCAATATCTCTATGTGTTATACACCATCGTCAGAATCCTATAGTAACTAGGTTTTGAATTGTTAAACAGATTTATTGGACACTTATAAATAATCACTACAAGTAATTATAACGCTCTCATTAATTCACACATTTGACAAATCACTGCAGGACACGCTAAGTCTCATTCTGTTACAGTCTTCACTAATCGTTGCTCAGTCTCGCTTCCCAATAACGGATATTCTTCTGCTTTCGTGTCTACGTCATTGCCGGCTGGCTATCATCTCACAGGTCACTATTAACTCAAGGCTAATGGCTACACATTGGTTCTTCTGGCCCTTATTGGCTCTCTCCTAGCTCATTGCTCCAGCTGTCGACTCTCAACTAAATTCTAGGCAAAGTCAAAGTCACGTTAGTACCGTCGGTCAGTCGGCCAGTCAGCCTTGGTGTCACGCTCCATCTGGAGCCCAAAACCAGACTTTTACGATTTTGACAGTCAGTTGTTAAGAGTCTGGTTCCTTGTGAATGCTTACTATTTACAGTTGTTCGTGTAATTCTAGTATATATGTGATTACAAGAAAAGGCTTGGCACAGCAGATCATGCCCTAACTCATGTTACAACGGCTGCCTTGTCACATACACCGTTGTACCCTTGACCGCCGCCAAGCTTAAGCCTTTTACATTTTCCGTGTCGGACTTCGCCTTTTCTGATGTCGTGAACATTTGCATGGACTCTGTTGCTTGGACAATTCCGTTACGTAATAAAAAATATGTCACTTAAAAAGCCATGAGCAACTCACGGACCAGTGTGCACCTTGGACATTTACAAATGGTGCGGAGAACCTTGTTTTGCAAGCGCTGCAAATTCTGCAAATTCCCAGGCGGGGCAAGCATAAGTCATTACTGATCTAATCGGTGCTTCATGGAGGATTACTTTAAAGTTTGTGGTCAGTGGTCCAGTGATTGAGACTAGCTCTTTCTAATGGGCCCAACTGAGTAGGTTTATCCTTCCCTACCCACCTGAAGACGGAGACAGATCCAGTCTCCGAAACGTCGTGGTCTTCTGCCTTTTACATACCAGACGATGGATGAAGTCCAAAACAAGCCAAAAGAAGTACAGAATACACCATCGTCAGAATCCTTTCAAGTCTATACTGTGCAATGTTGGAGACTGGACGGAACCTTGAGTCACCCTTGCTTGTATTTCTCTCTAGCCACGGGCATTTTGCTTTCAATATAAACTGTGAATTCTCGCTGGGACAGAAAAAAACTAATAAATATTATTAAACTTGTCGAAAATTTTGTGTCCTTACCGGGTTTCGGTAAGATTATAGTTTTGGCGTCCTTCAAGTCTTTGGAAAACGCGAAAACGAAAGGCTGTGGTTAAATATCAAATGTACAAGTGGGTTTCTTGGAAGGCGCCTGAGTCATTTGTTTGCAATGCCGTCGATTTCACAGGCATTTCTCAGTTTAAATTATTTATTAATTTCTGTATATCACGGGGTCTTACTTCCCAAGAGGGCGTCGTTTGCAGCTTCAAGCTGTGCTTGGAGTGTAGCCTCCATCCGCTGCTTAAGGTTTTTGTCACACAAATCATAGGGAGTGAACTGATTTTCCAAATAATTTGCAATTTCGGTGGCTTTCTCTAGCGGTTGATACTGAAGGCTTAAAGGACCATGAATAGCTGTTGGTGTTTTGGCCCATTCCACTTTATGAGAGACTCCAAGGTAGGACATATAGCCTGAAATGTGACCTCACGGTTCCCTATTCTCGTTACCCATCGTTCTTGTGCCTTTCTGCGGGTCAATTTCTGATCGTTTTCTTGACCCAATTTTGAGTGCTGCTTTACATGCTAGACCCCGTGTTTCTTGCCACAATTTCTGTAGCCTCTGCTTGCGTTTGAACGAATGATCTAATCCAGGAAGACCCTGGTTATATATGTCCGAAAGTGTAACTCTACTTGTCGACAGCCTACATGTAGAAGCTGTAGAGGCGATAAAATTGAGCGCCGCTTTATCGACTTCTTTCTCCGGATTAATTTCGATTCTAGGTGATATTGAATCAGAGGCGAGATTTTCAAACTGTTTATGTCTGCGAATTTTTAACTGGTTCCGAAAGGTTCTTAGTTTTAACGTAATCTAGTATTTGTAATACTGTTGATAGGTGATCTGAATCCAGGATATCATAAACGATCACACCTGAGAATCTGATATTCGGATGGCAGACAATGTCGAGTACGTCGAAATTTCCCTCAGGAGAGTGATGAGTGAGGCATTGTTACGACGAAATTTCTAATAGGCTAATGTCCTCATTACACAGTCTTGGAGCGGACCTAATAGAAAACACCCATACCAAAAGTTATTCTATTGTTTCGTGCCTATCTGTTGGTGCGATATTTGTTTATTTACCAGTTACCACGTAACGGACAATGTAATGAAGTCCGTATATTATGAATAAATATCGATTAATCTTTCAAAACACTAATTAGTCAGTCCATTCGCAGTCTAGAGAAGCGCTATTGAAATTTTCAGCAGTATTACAATCATTACATTTTATCGACGTCTAAGCGGTCTGTTGTTCTATTAAACAAATCCTATCGCCTACTTCAAATATTGCAAGAAATGCTAACATAAAATTATTTGGATATTAAAAGATTTTTGTACAGAAGAAATCTGCTTTTTTCTCGGCAATCAACAATAGCAGCAATGAATGGAATGCCAACATCATCTATAATTCCTGTTACGTAATCTTTCTCATAGACTAGTGCATGTATCGCAGAAAATATTTATGCATTTGATCATGTTAATATTCGTACTTAAAACCCCGATTCTTGTAGCTTACAGTTTTACTTTTCTTTCTTCTTGTCCTTCAACCTTCTTGGATTAGGTCCTCTGACCTCTTCCAATTCAGAATTAACTTCTGAAAGCAGGCAGTTCGCAGGACTCCTTAGAAGTCGTATCGGCTCATCTCAAGGCCTCCTCCAAGGCAGGCAAACACAATCATGAAGAGACGTAGATAAACATCCACCTCTCAAATAGAATTCGAGCCCATGGTCGAAGAAGATACAAGACGTATGCTGCTATGGTGATCAGTAATCTTATTTCTGACTTTAAGAATTCATAATGGTTAATTAAAATATCACTTTATTATGATATAAAATGATAAGATACGGTTACTGAAATTATTACTTGTTGATCACAATGGCCGCGCATGTATCACTTCTGTCACTCAAACACTGGGATCGTGGGTTCGAATCCAATTGGGGCATGGGCTTATGCGTTTCTTCTATTTATGTTGTCCTGTAAAAACAGAGGCCATGCGAGGGGCAGACACCCCATCCAAGGAGCCCTCCCGAAGGCCAACAAAATAAGATGCTTGAACTCGTTAACGGGAGGCATTGGACGGCATTGATCTGTCGTTCCATGTAGGAAGAAGAAATTATTATACGTTTATCTCTGTCTTACACTCAATAAATACGGCCAACTTCGATAGTCTGTAACTGAACTCAAGTTTGTTAAAGAATTTTCTCTCAGCTATAGCACACAGTGATAATATTCAGCGAAGGTAATTATTTAAGGTAAAAGGTAAGTTTGACCCTGTGCTCAACGAATTAAGCATTACGTCATGAAGGCGTATGGTGGTGGATATATAGATCCACATTTTCTTGACCTTGACGTTAGCTGGAGGTGAGTGATAAGCTTCATGCCCCGGCCACTTTACCCCCGGTACCTATTGGATAGGAGTTTGAGTGGACACCAGACCCGGTCTGGACGATTTTGGGAAGAGAAAATCTTGACCCTACCGGGACTCTCCCTCCGACCTCTCAGTCTTCCAGCCTGTAGCCAGTTGCTGTTACGTGGGTCCAACAAATTAATATTTCATGATAATTATATTTTGCCATTGTAAGGGTGAAGAGTGTTAAATAATGGAAAAATACAAAAGTCTATCCCGAAATAGAGGACGACCATATTGCTTTTCAGAAAATAACACATGAAATACCTAAATCGTACGGAATATGGCAAAGTAACTTGTAATAGTACCCCATTATTTATTAAGCTGTGATGGACAATGTGGTGAAGTTTCTGCGTACATCCGCACTAAAAAATTATTTTCTTTTAAATTCGCTTAGTGGGGGGTGGAGTCCAACTGGGTCCACTCGTCACGGCGGCCACTGATTGGCCTATTGTAGCTTGCCTAGGGCGATTATGATGATGGAGAACTAGGTGGAATGAAGATTGGCAGGGGAAACCGAAGTACTCGGAGAAAACCCGCCCCAGCGCCACTTTGTCCACCACAAATCCCACTTGACCAGACCCGGGATCGAACCCGTGCCGCCGCGGTGGGAAGCCAGCGACTAACCGCTTGAGCTATGGTGCGGCCTACATCCGCACTAAGATATGGAAAAATTAATTGTGAAAAACACTGCCTGAGACATGTACACGTATGCCTATATTTCAGGAAGCATGAATGTCATCCATTATTATGCATTATTTAATCTCTACAAATATAATATTTATCAGAAATTTGGTGTAAATATTAAGACGAGACATCACCGTTTAGTAATTCAACAACTTTTAACTGATTCTTGCTTTTAGCAAAATTGCATACGACGAAAGGACAATCAGAACAGGCAAATATGAATGAAAGTCTGTCACAATTGATAATATTCTTTCATATAGCTTTACAATATAAAGACCCGTTACGTCAGCAAAATTATATTGAATTCTATTTGGGCTACTAACTTTAAATTAAATCTAAATTCATTGACAGGGTACCGGGAAATGGTACACTAGGAGAGCATTTATTTTATTATGTACTGTAATTCTAAGCAAACTTCAAATTCGGAGGCAAATCTATGCGCCCACCTATTCTTACCTTTGAACGGGATATTTAAATCATGTATGTCAGTTAATTTTTGGTATGAAAAACTTAAGTTTTTTCCCTGCTAATATCAGACTGCGTGATGTGGTTTAATTAAAATTAATATGTTACAAGCCGGAAGGTAGCGGGTTCGATTCCCTCTGAGGTCATTGGATTTCTCGATTGACTTAATCCTTCTGGCCGCACTATGACCCTGGGGTGACTCAGGCTCTAACAAAAATGGGTACCAGGTATCTTCCTAGGGGTAAAGGGGGGCCGGCGCGTAAGGCTGACAACCTCACTGCCATCTGTTAGCCGATTATCAAGGCCTTTCACGCTTCACAACGTTATGAAACTCCACGGCCTCTAACAGGAATATCTCTACTTTTATTTAACTTTGACCATTATTATTATTATCATCATCAGTTTAACAACTTATTAAAAAGCTCAGTAGAGTTTTGTA
Organism: Cryptotermes secundus; assembly: GCF_002891405.2. NCBI lineage: Eukaryota > Metazoa > Arthropoda > Insecta > Blattodea > Kalotermitidae > Cryptotermes > Cryptotermes secundus. The sequence continues at coordinate 2,019,365 of NW_019725416.1, read as the reverse complement.
TATGCCTAATATATATTTCTAGAAATGTTTTACTCAATAAAACATTGCCTTGTCTCTTTCACAGCATCAAGTGCACAACAACACAAAATAACTTTACACAAAATGCAACATGCAAGACGAATTTGGCAGTACTTTGAACGCAGTACAACAAATTAAAATATATTGTTTCGTAACACTGCTTCCTGAAGATAAAGTCTAGTTGTCCCTGTACGTAATTAAGAACCACGTAACAAAAATATATGGAGGAATACAGACGAAATTCTACGCATTCTAAACCTCGATACCCGTTGTATAGGAGGCTGGGTGGACCCCAGAACCGGTCTGGGCGCTATGGATTACAGATAAATCTCCGACTCTTCAGCGAATCGAACCCTGGTTCCCCAGTCATGCAGCCCATAGACTTGTCTCTACACTGAGTTGTTTTTTTCTTTTTTTCCCCCTTGGCACTACAGCCCCATTGGGGCTTGGACTACCTCCATGAACTTCTCCGTTCACTTCGGTCTTTCTAGATCTTACACATTCGGTAGGACTCCTTGGGTGGGTGATCAGCTCGTCGCAAGGCCTCTACCTGTACACAAACACATAAAAACGCATACACACAAACTAAACATCCATGCCCTGAGTGGTATTTGAACCCACGATCCCGGTTTCCAAGCGAGCGAAAACAGTACGTGCCTTAGACCGCTCGGCTACCGTGACCGGCACACTGAGTTGGTTATCCCGGCTCATTCTGAATGTAGTAGAAAGGGGATGTAAGTGTGTTTCAGTGAATTTCCAACAGAACAACACCTGCATAATTAATGTGCTTAGTACAACCGCCATGGAAACCAGAAACCATACTACCATAAAATAAATTGTCGTTGGATAGGTCACGGCTTCTTCCCGCCTTTTTAAAATTGGCGCCTTAGAGAGAGCATCTAAAACTCGCCACAAGACTGCATGGTAAAAAACATAAAACTGAAAACGTGCGTTAATCCAGTTTTCTAGAAATCTCGTTGTGGAATACGGATAAAAATAGAGCAAACAAATTATAAATCAGATATACATACAGTTACAGCAGCTCAAAGCATGCATATGGATTTCATCGTCGCCTCAGAGATCAGTATCTTACATCACTTCTTTGTAAAGAAACACGCAATGGACTTTTACAGACGAAAGGAGAAACATGAATATCTGAGTGTAACACACAGAGATACGTTTACCTGTCACGTTGAGCAGGGACATGATGATAAAGTATCTTGCAGTTTCAATAACAAAATAATTGCAGAAATCACTGGCGAATTAATCCTTTATAAGGCAGTCTTCTTTGATTTTTCTTGTTTTATTACGAAACAACACCAACAACTAAAACTACTATGGAAATCACATTTTCACAGCTCGGTACTGCTGCTTTGGATGGTAAAAATACAGGCGACGATAATGAAATGTTGCTGATCCTTGTTCAGTGCGTGACGTCGTACGAACACACATTCGACGCCGTGTACATCGCAATACCACCAGAGCACTACATGAAGCAGACGACACGCTACTAATCACCACTAGCACACACACGTAACAGCAACAGCGAGCCGCCATGTTGCAATGAGGGGCAACCGATGGCGACTGGAACACCAGTGACGTCATTACCATGGCAACATCCCCCCCTCCAACCCTACTCACCGGCACTCACTCTCTAGCCGCTCTAGCCCTCGTCTTTTTACCCACTACCCCCGGCTTCCTCTCCAGTTTCAGCAGCCCCTTCACCCCGGCACTCCTCGTGCTAGTAGCAAGCAGCTCAGCAGCTCCACACGCACCTTGCTGCCCCTGGAACATACAACCGTCCACACACTGCATGCACCACTACAACCCAGACTGTCGTCATTGCAATACAGCGCCAATCGTAGACGCCAGGGGCACCAAAATTGTGCTCCTATGACGGCCCAACACTTGCTGCATTTGTGGCTCTGTTATGCACTCTCTTCCTCTACCCCTTCTATTGATCACTGCTACCGAGAGAGAGAGAGAGAGAGAGAAGCAGAGATCCATTCCAACACACTTTTACTCCGCATGTATGCCCCGTGATCAATAAAAGCTATATTACCATGGCCTAGTACGTGATCTCCCCGCTGTACAGAAAAGACAACGACGCCGATCTTAGTGTCATCTAGTGGCAAACGCTTCAAGTCAAAAGAGTGCCGTGACGGGAGTCTAGACGCTAATTGGACGTGCTGTATATCAGCCATTGCCTACCCTATGAAATCAGAACAGAACCCCTTGGCAAATGAGTGGTCGACTTCTCTCGCCAGACATGCTAATAGCATTCAGCACGAAACGTGTTTTCTTCGATTTTCTTCAGATGTATAAACATTCTGCAGTTAGGTGCAGCTGTGACGCTCTAGATAGATATTCGGGAGCTGCTTGGTTCGAATCTCGGCCTGGACATCCTACCTGAAGCTCTCCGTGGGTTTCCTCAGTCCCTCATGGGACATGACGGGATAATATCTCGATCATTTCCCGACCACTTCCTCCCAAACATTTTTGGATTATGAAGAAAGCAGTCTTCTGGGATTTGGCACCGTGTATATGTGGTGTTAACCGACGTTTGCTTTTACCAGTTCTCACGGTCTCTTCGCTTGCAGATTTCTTATATTTTTTCTTCTACCCTGAAGATGGAGGAGATACGTTCCCCCGAAACGTCGTTTAACACCACATATACACGGTGCCAAATCCCAGAAGACTGCCATCTTCATAGTCACCGCCGTGAAAGCCTCAAATCTTACATTTTTGGATTACTTATTAGTCATCCTACTAGTCAACGGTATACGTACAGTATATGTCACTAGCAGTGTCTTAAAATGAATCAAGAAAAAGATGTATTAACTTCAGATTTTGATGACAAATTATGCAGAAACACGAATGGTAAGTAGGAAGAAAAGTGGGAGTGTGGCATCATGATCTCGTTGAAACATTTATCCCGGTATTTGCTTGAAAATACTAAGTAAAAACACTAAAAGGCCGCTTCATAACTCAAGCGATTAGTTGCTGGCTTCCCACCGCGGCGGCCCGGGTTCGATCCCGGGTCTAGTCAAGCGGGATTTATGGTGGATAAAGTGGCGCTGGGGCAGGTTTTCTCGGAGTACTTCGTTTTCCCTTGTCAATCTTCATTCCACCAAATTCTTCATCATCAAAATCACCCGGGGCAGGTACAATAGGCCAATCACTGGCCGCCGTGCCGAGTGGACCCACTTGGACTCCACCCCCCACTAAGCGAATTTAAAAAAAAAAAGTACTTAAAACCACCTCCCAACGATGCTCATTTACGACAGCGAATCAATGAAAGAATTTTAAGTGGAAGCTGTACCTACATCTTGATTTTGTCGGCTTTCCTCTTTGAAGTTTCAGAGTCTTTATACTGTTAACTAATAAAGTTTTACTTCAGGTTCATACAAAGTACCGAACCTATATGAAACAGAATCAAACTCACTTTGTAATTTACATCTTTCAGTAATTTCAGATGTAAAACATGAGGACGAATGGAAGGCGAAGAGACACATTCTCCCACTGTGCGTTCATTTCGCACTAGGAGAAAATAAATTATTTGTTAGCTTTCAAAACTTGTCTGGTATATTTCCTTTCTTTAATATTTGAGACATTACTTATTAAGTTAAAGCTCTATCAATCGTTTGGAGAGATAAATACTTCAAGTTCAATGTATATATAACTGCCGTGTCTGCATATTCAACTATTAGATTCTATATCGTAAGCCTCGGGGAGGCAAAACTTCACAGAATTCATAATGGAATCATGGCATATTGGATGATAATATTGTTACTAGTTGCAGCCAGGATGTCAGTACCAGCCAATTCACACGTCTGCTACCCAGAAAGTACTGAAATCATATGACAGCCATTATTACAACAGCAGCATTCTTATCTCTAGATGCGCTAGTTCTCTTGGTACATGAATATTCAAGTCTAGAGAATATGCTAGCCACTGACAATTACTATTTCATTCTAAACAAGTTATACCTCCTAAAGCTAGTTCCACATTATTAACAACAAAAGGTCGTCAACGTGCACAGCGAGTCTGCGACTCCTCACTGCACACACAAGAGAGCATTTTGAAAAGTATAATGCACAACAATTCGTAAGTATGTACGCTAGCTGTCGGGGTAGTGTGGAACATGAATATTCATCATCCCAACAAAGTGGGAACTATTTTAAACTTATTCTTATCCATCTCAGTCCATTTCACATCACTCTGTTTTGTTAATGAAAATAAATATTGTGATGGATTTAATCAACGCGTTGCCAGGCAACAGCTCTGTAAATACGGTCCAATACACAATAATATAAGAAGTAATGTTTCTGTAGATCCAACCGACGCGCCAATGGCGATCACATGATATGTATTTAGTGTAGGTCCATGTCCGTTCAGCGGCTATATAAGTGACAGAATTCGTTCAAGGCACACCCGTGTGGAGGAGGGCTCGGATGCCTCCACCGTGATCCTGCGAATCGTAGGAGGCGGCGAAAAAGGAAGTCTCAAATCTGAGACAGTAAAATATGGTCACGAGTCCGAAGGGACTCGGACCTGAGAGAGACTACGCTGGCGTGGACCAGCAGCATATACAGAAGACAGAACCATCCTCTCGTCAGAGAGGGCGCCCCCCCCCACACACACACACACACAAAAAAGACCGTAACTGTGAAACCGTTAAATAGATCTGGTCATGAGCTCCAGATGGGGCTCGACACCAAGCCTTACTGATTGACTGACCGTCAGTCGCAATGTGACTTTGACTCTGACTCGACGTTCAAGGCAGTTACGAGTTACGATTTACGAGTAAATATTAGGGGCAGAAGCACGCGAACAAGCAAGCATTAAGCTCGAGGAGTTCAGAAGAGTACAAGAAGTAAGCCTGTGAAGATTTAACGTGTGATTTGAAGACTATGTGCACTGTAGCACAGTGATATTGGGAGTGTGTGATTTAGATAGTGCAGTGCAGTTCAGTGCAGTGGAGAGTACAAGGACGAGAATGTAGCATANCAGTGATGTTGGGAGTGTGTGATTTAGAGAGTGCAGTGCAGTTCAGTGCAGTGGAGAGTACAGGGATGAGAATGGAGCATATTATTAGTGAACTGTGACAATTAGTTGAGTACAAATTAGGACAGATGAGTACAGAGTGATTGAAGACGAAATAACAAGAAGATTTCATAATAATTTGAAGTGCTAGTTTCTGTGCTGAGATCCGTTGCTAGGAGACGACTAGTGAAGACGGAAAATCGTAGTGCGTGTACAACGGCGAACTGGAAACTGTGTAAATCAGCGATAGCGCTGTATTAATTGTAATTAAGAGAAATTGTAACAGAAGTGCTAATAAATCCAACCATCCGAACTAGAACCCGTTATTTTCGTCACGTCTATCCCTCTACACGTGAAAATATGCTTGTGACTAAGCAACGTCGTGAAAATAGACATGTTCTCAAATCTCATTCATAGAAGTCGGTAAGAGAATATCTTCATGCTCTAAGAGCAGTTACTCTCTGATGCGTAGGTGGAAAAGGTAAAGCTGTTCCCGTGCTTAATTAAGCACTACGCCATGAAGACGTATGCGAGGATGGATGTATACATCCAGGAAATCTTGGCCTCAGCAATAGTTTGAGGTAAGTGTTCAGCTTCACGTTCCGGTCTCTTTAATCCCGTACCCATTGGATAGGATGTAGAGTGGGCCTCAGAACCAGTCTCGACGACGTGGAGAGGAGAAAAATCCTACAACTATACGGAATTGAACTACCCCTCGGCCATCCAGCCCCTACTCAGTCTCTATTCCGACTGCACTGTCCATGGATGGACCACATTCTGGACATGAAAATTAACACACTTTTCATAATAGGCCATTATTCTGATTCTTCTGTAATGTTACGTCCCGTTTCGTGGCATTCACCTTATGCTCCCAACCCATCTGCTCCTCGACCTCAATAGCATCAAAATCTGAGAATACATATTCTATTTTAGGGACCTAGGTGAGGATGGGATGATGAAATTAAAGTAAATATTAAAAATATAAAGTGTAGAAGTCTAGAGTGGAATCAACTGACTGAGGTTAAGACCCAGTTGGAGGCTCTTGATAAAGCTGTAATAAACCTCAGTTATCCGTAAAAGAAGCGAGAATTTCTTGAAATCCAAGCAACTCTCCTCTATAGAATTCTCTGCCTCGAGAACTTAATTGAGGCAAGTAGACAGGATCGAAGGAAGCAGAACTCATAGCATGACATATTCAGATTGCCGAAGAAGAAATGTGATGTATGACTGCGTATAAACAAATGGAAAGACCTGTTTGAAACTTCTGCCTCTCTAATTTGCTTTCACATGACCCATTCTTTTTGATGGAATAACGAAGAAAAATAAGAAAAAAGATGCTGAGTAAGTCAAACACGTATAACTTAAAGAAACTCTATTAAAGTAGATGGGCCTATTGTTTCTTCCTGACAATTTTATTGGCATATTGTAGTACCGCAAAAACTAACAGATTTATATTATAAACATCCGTTGTGTGTTGTTTTTACGACAGACATTACTATACTAGAGGTAGGATATATTATTTCGGGGACAAATGACTAAGCATTATAACGTATGTCACAGAAATATATGATACAGTAAAGTATATTCAAACTGGCTAGAATCACTTTTGAAACTGTCACTATTTTATGAAAAAAACTGTTCATATGATGCTGATTAACGAATTGTATCAATGGATCTCTTTCTATTTAGCTTTGGTATAGCGTAGATTAAATTATTTGTTGCGCATAGACCTGTTGCTAGGCAGAGGTCTCAAAGTAAACAACGAGTACACCCGTTGCCATGCAATAGGAAAAATAAACTAACGGCCATTTCTGAGCAACGCGGAAAAGATATCCGGGCTATCGCTATGCAACTGCTCATAATAACAACAGAGGAACTGTTGGAGGCGGTGTTTTCTGTTGGGTCCACCCCGAGACTATGTAGCGAGGACCCCAGGCCAGCTGAAGAGTTAAGTTAGGGGTTGGCAGTCGAATGTCGAGCTCTGCAAGTCAGGCTGAAAAGAGATTGCGCTGTAGTTGAGTTGACAGTCGACAAGATTTTAGTTGTGGGATATTCGCCGGACAGTAACGACGTGAGCGCGGGAAGCAGAAGAATTTCCACTCTTAGAAGCCGTTGTTAGAGGACGGCTGTTGGAGGCACAGCAGGCTATAAGAAGCTTAACAGGTGTTGTGGTTATCTGTGAAGTTAGGAGATCGGCCATAACGTTGGGAGCACTTGTAGTTCCAACTGGTGTGTGTGAGTGTTCAATAAATAAAAAATACCACTCCAAACCCCGTCTATAGTTACACATATAGATGACCTATCTTTGGACAGGGAATATTTCTAATGCTTATCATTTTATTATTCTGCGAGCAACTCCAATAAATCATTCAATAAAACTGTTGGCTTCCGCATAAAACATGCCTACGTGGTTGATTTCCAGGCGAGAACTGGAACTGTTTCCTTCGCTACCATTTCTGATAGCTATCTCGGTGCACTTTACCCTTCCCCCAAATCAATTTGAATATCCAACGATCTTTTCCTGAGAGCGATTCGAGTGTGAAGCTGACCACTCACTCACCTTCGTCTATGTTGATGACAAAATTCAATGTATCTTCCTCTACTCCTTCAAACACTGCTTCTAACAGCATTAATTTTACCCTTCCACTAGCTTATACATCCATAAGAACATTAAACTTAAACAAAAGATAGTTTTTAATAAATAATATGTTGTGAAAGAAGAAAATAGTTTCACTTTAGTTTCCTTAAATTGCGTTTTATGTATGAAAAATTGCACCTGCTGACATGAGACTTATTACAGACGCGCTGTCATATACCAATGATATTCGTCTGTATGCATAAACCCGTGAATTTCTTTCCTTGAAAATACACTTGTGTCTCTCCATGTGTTCAGGCTGCCTTGACAATGCATTATGTGTCTCCTGCAACTTCACACCTTTGGGTGAACAATGTCAGTGTCATGGGGGGTACGCGGCAGGCACTATGATACAAGCCGGAAGGTCGCGGGTTCGATTCCCGATGAGGTCATTGGATTTCTTCAGTTTACCTAATCCTTTCAGCCGTACTATGGTCCTTGGGTCGACTAAGCCTCTAACAGAAATGAATACCAGGAATGTTCCTGGGGGGTAAAGAGCGACCGGAGCGTAAGACTGACAAACATACCGCCATCTGTGAGCCGATTGCCTAAAGAAAATGTGGGTACCTCGACATTTCACAGCCCTATGGGCCTCTACGGCCTGTTAAGGGGATACCTTTACTTACTTTACTTACCCCTCTTATGTCTGAGGTGCGATATTCTATTTCATTGCCATTAAAGTAATAGAAATTTGGTTTTCTTTGAAGAGATCACTTAAGGAACGACACTAAAGAGCTTGTCCCTTCTATAATAGGCGAATTAGTTTTGTAGTAGATTATCAAAGGAGAAGAGAAACAGCTGGCTATTGTTCTTTTATCGTGATATTACTAGTTAAGCAGAAAGAAAGTAGCTGACTTGAGGCTTGCTAACAGGACAGGAAGACCAATGGACTCGCATAATTGCAAAGAACGTACGTAGAAAATAAATATTATTTCCATTCTTGTTTTTGTGACGAAACGGTACATCGCGCCGACACATTTTGTACGTAGAACATATAAATAAATAAAAAATGTTACCGAAAGTGACGGAAAGAAGAAATGCATACTATCCATCAATGACCTCATGTTTATGATAATTCTTGCGTAATGTCGTGTTGGCGTTCGCATGTTTCAGTGGGTGCAATAGTGCCACAATCACTGATGGTACAGTAGTACTACTGCAGAACAGGTGATGATCCATTGACGTGGTATATAAAAATACAATGTTTACCCATATTTCCCCCTAACATGTTCAAATAATATATTACAATAGCTCCCCGTGCTGTCATTTGTTTACAACAAGGTTAGAAAGTGAACCAATAGAGTGCGTCGATGTGCACAATTCCCACGTCTGTTTAGCTACGCTAAGTGTTGTATGTATACGATGTGATACAAGGTGGCGAAGTTTGTTAGTTGGTGCTTAAAATGTCGCATAGAGGTGCTTGTGCAGAGACTGAAAGTGGATGCCTACATTAGACAATAATAAAAGCACATATGGAATTTGTATGCTAGTAGGTTTTAACTCTGTATATTCTTTGTGATCACACATTTTCGTTCACTGGTCTTTGGCTGTGACGTCACATAAGCAATGACATGGCGGGTATGTGTTGTTAGCGGAAGTTAGTTACTTAGTTTTAATTTCTCTATATGCAGATGGGGTAAAGTGATATTAAATTGGGTTTACTTTTCAGATTTATTTGCAAAATACAACTGTACTTATTGTCAGGAAGACATCACAGGGCTGAGAATAAAATGTGCAGAATGTTCAGACTTCGACCTATGCCTACAGGTAGGCCAATGACTGATTAAACTTAGGCTACGTCATATACGTCATGTGATTGATGCATTGCACGTGTAAGGCTCGAGCATTGGTAATGGTTGAGGGGCGCAGACCTCAGATTCGTAACTTAGGCCACTTGTTTTTAATAATATAGAAAGTTGGGAGTCTGTAGCATATTCTTGTTTTAATATACGACCAGCTACGAAAGACTTGATTATATTTGAAATTGTAGACGCAGTTAAGTTGCAAAAATCATTTTCAGGTTTGCTAATATTTCTTCATTTGACATTACGTATACAGTGTGTTCTGTGCCAGCCATCGGATACAGTTTTTTCGTATCCAGTAGTACCCATATGCTTTTATAATAGCACCAAGAAGATTATCATTATGAAGATGTATTTTAGATACATTTTCCTTTTCGATCATTGCAAATCCATAATTTATTTATCACATCACAACAGATGTACTTAGGAAGGATCTGTTCAGGCTCCTCTCATTCCCCACCTTCGCCATATGCTACATCTGAACCAGAAGTGTTTAATCTGTGAAATAAATTAATTTTTCCCCCTTCTAAAATCCAGTTCCTGGGCTTCCCAAACCTACCTTACTCTTCAGAGTACATCTAATATTAGTTCAGAAATTTTCATGTAATTTTTTTCCCAAATTTAGTTTTTAGGTTACTAATGTTTGTTACGGTCACAGATGTTGCCTGCATTGATGAATGGTTCAGTAATTATAAAATTGTATTTTTTTTTT
>NW_019725416.1:2003932-2009140 GCF_002891405.2 Cryptotermes secundus | reverse complement strand
TTTTCATAAGTAATGCCTGTGTAACAAATACAATGGATGGTTTTTGGGGGGGATGTGAACACTTGGATGTGAAATTAAATTCTTTGGGATCAATTTTATGTAATATGAGCAATATTTTTCCAGATATTAGCCATATATGGTCTGACAACAGGATTTATTCTGTAAAAACAAATATTTTCACCAGACTTTAGTCAGTGTGCTGATCTCCACAGTACACACCTTTGGATGTTATACACACATTCCAGCATCTCTGCCATGCATGAAAGAACTGGAAATAATTTTGTGACTTTTTTTCTGTGCTATAACATTACTTTATGTAGTAGTTCTTACAGTGGAGACACATGGTGTGTATTAACAATATCGTATTTGTGTTATCATTTGGTATGATGTTTTGTTTCAGTGCTTTTCAGCAGGTGCTGAAATAGGCCCACATAAAAGTGAACATGCTTATCAATTCATGGTAAGTTTGTTAAATATTTATCTTTGCTTGTGCCATTCATTAATATTTTAGTCATTGACACTTTGACTGCCAGGTTGCACCACAGAACTGTTTGCTAGAGTTACCAAGGTTACATTGCTCAGAAATAGCAACAGTACTTCTTGAAGTTAGTTTCGCAGGACCATAGATGCAAATAGTGAGAAGGCATGTTCTTTCCTCTTATTTTTTTATTGCTAGTGGGGTCGGACTAAGTCCCTTGTACTGCGGCCACTTCTGGCCTATTGTATCATCCCCAGATGATAGGTGAGGGTGATTGTGGAGCAGTTGGTGGAATGAAGATTGGCATGGGAAACCGAAGTACTCGGAGAAAACCTGCCCCAGTGCCACTTTGTCCACCACAAATCCCACTTGACCAGACCTGGGATCAAACCCGGGCCACCACGGTGGGAATCCAGCGGCTAACCTCTTGAGCTATGGCGTGGCCTATAATAGTGTGTTACGATATCTCCAAAATGTAGTAGTAACCAATGTCACAGTGATAATATTTTATGAAAAATTAATGATGATAACCAGGGATTGAAAAACATGGCACCAGTGACAACTGAACAATTCAGCCAGCCAGTAGTTCCCCACATGGTATTTTGAAATTTGGTTTAGGAGTTCCAGTAATTCCGGTATACTTGTGGTACAGAGGAAATGATGAACCACATTAAACAAAAGCTAAGATCAGTATAATCAAGTTACAGTAGTTAATCTCTTTTATATTTTATTTTTTCNGTTTTTTAGAATACAGGTAATCCTTAGCATATATAATGAAATGTGTGTATGTAATTTTTACAGGATTCAGGTGCCATTGGCATGTGCCTGGGTCGTGGGGGTTGGTCTGCTCGAGAAGAATTGCATCTTCTTGATGCAATCGAACAGTTTGGGTTTGGCAACTGGGAAGACATAAGTAGACATATAGAGACTCGTTCTCCAGAAGGTATTAAATTGTTCCTACACATTATATTTTGTGAATTAAGTGTAAGGTTAGTAAGATGTACCAAAGTATTAATTTAAATATGAGATATAACCTGGTGCTGCAGTTGTAAGAACAAAAACCAAGAAAGGGAAGTCAGAATTCGTACCAGGGGCCACTTGTAATGAACTCTCACTTAAGATGTTTATGATGAGAAGCAGGTATAACAGATGGGATGAGTATGGTCTTTGGATTGCCAGTGAAGGTACCAAAATAAGGATGTATGGGACACCTTTTCCTCTATTGGGACTTAGTGACTGTAAGGTTAGAATTTTGTGTACAGTGACCTGATTGGGATTCTGCACTTTGAAAAAGTCCAGGATTATAGTTGGTGGTGGGAGGGAGGTGGTCTGTAATGAGATTTTTGTGAATGAGCAGTTCATTTCTTAGTGATATAAAGGGTATTCACAAGGGTTGCAGGCCGGTTCTGCTTGCCACAGTTCAAATTAGCATTTTTCTGATTTAAACAATAAACTATCAGTTCGGTACAAATTATTTTCTTGTCTTCCTTCAGTCTGCTGCTGCATTTGTTGCACTTGTTATTGCAGAGGCCAAGGAGGAATACATTTCAAGATATATAGGTGGTAGTATTGGCCGTTTAACATGGCCTGCGGCTGCCAGTTCCAGGCCAAACCTGAGTGACCAAACTAATCCAGACTGTGGTCCACTGTCACCTGCACTCACTGCCAGACTTCCACCTTTGGATGTTACTCCTGATGAAGCTGCGCTACTTGGTTACATGCCTCAACGAGATGACTTTGAAAGGGTATGTTTATGTGTCCTTAGAATATGTAGGTGATTAAATTCTTTACAGAATTATCCAGTAACTTATTTGGACCAAGAGAGATGAAGTGACAGAAGGTTGGAGAAAACTTCATAATGAGGAGATTCATAACTTGTACTCATCTCCAAGTATAATTAGAATGGTTAAGTCAAGGAGGATGAGGTGAACAGGGCTTGTAGCACGAATGAGGGAGACAAGGAATGCATGTAGGATATTGGTGGGAAAGCCAGAAGGAAAGAGACCACCGGAAAGATCAAGGCTTAGGTGGGTGGAAGGACCTGTGGAGGGCTCTTGTGAACACGGTAATGAACCTTTGTGGTCCATAAAATGCTGGGAAATTCTTAAGTAGCTGCAGAATTGGCGGTTCCTCAAGAAGGGCTTAGCTCCATGAGTAAGTAAGTAAGTGTTATCCGGTAACTGTGTTTCATTCTTAAGTTTAGTATATTGTCACAATTCATGTATGTCGCTATAGACTGGGTTTGGATTGGTGACTCAATTTATGGAAGGTGTACGTGAAGAATGAATTCAAGATGTATTTTACTTAAATTTACGTTCATTGCATTTCATTAGATTGATAAATCACAACATATTTCAGGAATATGACAATACAGCAGAATCCTTGGTGTCCTCGTTATTTGTGAACAGTTTAGAAGATGAAGATTATGATGTTGGTGAGTCTCATTATAACCTTTGTAATTTGGTTTCTGTAATTACTGTTGGTGTTTGAAACTTCTTTTAAAGACAGAAAAGTCTTAAGCGATCAATGATAATTGAACTTGAACTGTAGATATAGGAGACATAGAAATGGAGGAACATTCATCAGCCCAAGTGATTATAGATAAGCTGACAGTGAGTTTGACTAATATTACATTGTCCTTGCCTCTTCTAGTCTACAAATAAACAACTTGTACTTTTCATCAGAAATAACCAGTTTGCAGAACTTGGGAGTTAATTTCTTGAAAACTTATCATGTTTAGCAAAACCATGAAACCACAAAATGCACAAAACTGTGAAAACACATTAAACTAATTTACGTATATAAATGTATGTAATATAAGCTATTTCCATCATGTCATGAACGTAGAAATATGGTCTACATAGTGAATATGAAGGGTGCTGTCTTTTGAGATCTGACACTGTAAAGTCTGATAGAGGTTTACTGAGGTTTGAGATGAATGTACTACCTGCATCTTCAAGGTCAAAGGTTATTCTCATCAAGTAGAGCTTGCTTGTTGCATCCTCATTTTGCTCTTGGAACCTGAGAAAGCAGGCTGTACCTTCCTTCACAGTATAGTTAAAACTTGTAGCAGACCACAAGGCATCAGATCCCAGAAGGTGGTAATACTATTCATAGTTACCACCATGAGAATCACATTTAGCTTAATAAATATGCTTTGGAAACATTATTAAATTGTCATAAAAGTGATATTTCCTGAGAATTTAAGATGAAGTTTGAGAAGCAGAAGTGACCTTATAGAAAAGCTCCTGAGGTTGCTAGCAAATTTTAAGCTATTCAGCAAGACGACAGCAAACTGATGGTCATAAGGAGTATTAGTGAACATGCAATTACAGACATTCACATTAAGCAAAGAGCAATTACTGTATATTTGTAGCAGACATTTTGGTGTTTATATGAGGTCACAAAATTCATTTCTTTTTGTGTTGTATATGTCTTTTTCTGTTTGTACATCAGGTATTTCATTTTACATCATTGAAGCCTATGAAACTTAATTTATAATTGTGCACAGAATAAAATAATATTATTAACCTTGATTTATTTCCATATGTTAAGCTCTCAAATTGGCCCAAGTTGACATGTACACTCGAAGACTACGAGAGAGAGCTAGACGGAAACGGGTATCGCGAGACTTCCAACTGGTGTCACAGTTTTTCTCAGCCAACCGTAAAGACAGGCCTTCATCAAGGAAGAAATTATCAAAGGAAGAGAAGTAAGTTCATTGTAGTTTGCAGTTTAAGGAGAGTAAAACTTCTTCATTTGAGAGTTTTTGAAACCAAAAATGCATTGAATTAAATTGGCTGGAGCATCATACACTGTGAAGGCCAAGTACAGAAAACTTTTGCCCCAGTGGATTTTTTGAGTTGACCTAATCCTTCCAGCCACACTAGGCCCTGGGGTTTACTCAGCCTCTAACAGAAATGAGTACCAGGAATTAATAAGGCTGACAACCTTACCGCCATCTTTGAGCCGATTGTCTAAATACTGTGGGACCCTCAACGTCTCACAACCCTATGAGCCTTCACAGCCTGGTACAGGGATAGCTTTACTTACTTTTTACTTTTAGAGAGAAAGGAACATCTGAAACTGAGTGTGCTACACTTTCTGCATCTTGGGGCAACGGCCTGGAGTTCTGTAACTTCTGATACTAGGGAACACTGCTTCAGTGCGTGGATATGTGTTTACCGAGCCATTGCCTGACAATACGTTGATCAGATATGTTACAGTACTAAGAAACTTCAATTTTATGATGCAGGGAGTTTCATGACCACATGAGAGTGTTCACACAGTTCCACACTGCCCAGGAGCATGAACAGTTCCTCCAGAACTTGCAGAAAGAGAGAGAACTCAAGATAAGGATAAGTGAACTGGCAAGGTATCGACGAAATGGGCTGACGCGACATGAAGAATGTGCACACTTTGAGCAAGAACGAGTTCAGCATGAAGAATGGAAGGAGAAGAGATCTGTAAGTTGCATTTTTATTATAATTACTGTGTACATATTGAAAATGCATGCTGAGTATGAGGACATACTTTGTTGCTTCCTCTCTGTGCCCAGAGCAGCACCAGGAAGTGGAGGCAAGATAAAAAGAGAGGGGCATGTTGTCAAGACAACACAGCAGAGTCAGATAAATTTACAGTTATCAACAGCTTCTAGACCATCCATACCATTTGCAATTTAGTGTACTACATCAACATTTTGCATTTATAAATTTCTCCCCCCCCCCTCT
>NW_019725416.1:1994644-2003921 GCF_002891405.2 Cryptotermes secundus | reverse complement strand
TTTTTTTTTTTAAGTAACTTTTGTTGACTGCATTGCTGTGCTATAATGCATGCTCTAGCAACCATTCCCCCTCCTCAGTGCCAGTACTATTATTTCTGTTACATTATGGCCCTAGCCCTGCAATACTGGGAGGGGGGGTTATAAACTCAGTTGTACCCAAATGATAAAGGGTAATATTATACAGTGACATTATTAAAAGTCTTGTAATAACTGCTGTTTACACAGTGTGGATGTATCGGTCTTGAATTCAAATCAGTTTGTGTCAAGTGTATCATGTAAGTGAATGTTCAGTCACTCCAAGAAATGACCGTAAAAGATGAAACATTTTCAGGGTTGTGTCAAAGTTTATGTGGGATATTTTGAGCTTGTGCTATGAAGGTTTCACTCCCAGGTGCACAGAGGATGCAACAAAAGTGTGATTCTGTGTTATATATTTCGGAAATGAAATAGTTCTCTAACTCAGAAAGGAGCCATTTGAAGACGTATGCTCATATAAACTGTTTTTATTAATGATTCAGCACCTTTAAGCTAACCCTTGACTAAAAATGCAGATGCAAAATGTGGCAGTAACATTAATCATCAGTAAATGTCGTTCTTTTGCTTTGATGTGATACCAGTACATGTTACAGACAGACGATATTGTCAATATAATTTCACGCTGAAAAGAAAAGATGTTCATTTTATTTCATTCATAATACTTGATTATATGTTTACTTCTGTTTAGAAATAAATAATCTGCCCTATTCTGTGTCGTATACTGTCAACTGTAAAACATAAGTTCTGTTTTGATAGTAATTTTAACTTCTACCACAGTATATAAGTATTCATCTGTGCTTGCACATGCATGGAAGTTTGAGTTTCTAATTTTCTCTTTTTTTCAGCATTGTTTGCACCCTAAGAACCTTATTAGTCTGGTATTAATAACTCCAGAGCACTTTCTTGATACTTCCCTCCATAATACAGAGAAGTCCCATTGTGTCCCCACTTAAGATAGTCTCATGTAAAGATTGTAATTATGGCCCTCATATAAGGTGCCTTCCTTACAATGGATTCCCACCTACAGAATTTCTTATCCCTTCTTTAATTTTTCCACCACTTCTTTGGTCTAGTGGTCGGAGTTCCTGGCTACAGATCCAGAGGCCCTAGGTTCGATTCCCGGCGCTACCAGATTTTCTGAGAAGTAGTGGGTATGGGATGGGTTAAACTTACCCTTGTGAGGATAATTGAGGAGCCACTTAAATGGAAAAGTAGTGGCTCCAGTCTAGAAGACCGAAATTAATGGTCGTGGGGATTAGTTGTGCTGACCACGCAGCACCCTCTGTCCGCTAAAGTTGGCACTAACCTTGCCAACAAGTGGCGGTTGCTCAGTCAGTATAGTTCACTTGTGGACTACATGCCACGGAGATTTTTAGTTATTTTATTTTTCATCTGAAAGTTCCAGTTTATTTGTAATGTCGTGACTACAGTTTTTTTAAAAAGGAATTATTTATGTATACAGTATTGTTTAAGTTTATATTAGTGTCTAAAGAGCGTATTCATCAGCTATTTGTTCCATATATATAACCTCAGATCAGTCTGCTATCACCTCATGGAGTTGAATAATATCCTGATTTGTGTCTTGAGGGCAGTAAGGATCCTGGCTTAGGTTTTCCATGATTTTTCTCAGTCTCTGAAGGCAAATTCTGTGGTAGTACCTATAATTAGGTCATCACCATGTCCTTTCCACTTCATTATTCAGTTGCCCTCCTGCCATATAGTTGTGCTGTATAGTTTGTGATATCGACTTAATTGTTAAATGCAGTAAACTGCCTGTTATCTGGCATATATATGAAGTGGGATGTTCCAGTTTCATGAATCTGCTAGTTGTATGGGAAAAACTTAATAGAAACTCATTTTTCATGCTTTTTCCACCTTTACTTATTTCCATTTTCTGTTTCTAAGTTGAAACAGTATGTTTTTGCTTTAGTTCTTGCATGGGAGTCTTTTTAGATGACAGCAGGCTAATGGATGAAAGACTTTGGCTGTGTTGTAACATGGCCACACCTACAATGACACATACATAAGGGAGGTCAGTGGTCAATGCTGCTAGTGGCAGTTGGGAGAACTACCACCTGGCAGGTGTACATTGCAACTTTGTTCTTGGAGTAACTTTATAACAATGGTAAAATTTCTATGAAATTTTTGCCAATTGTATGAGATAGTTGGATACCAGACGACGGGCAGTTGTCTATAAATAAAGAAGTGTAAATTAAATATTTCATAATATCCCATTCTTTCATTATGTGTCTGAATGTGTGCTATCTTCTTTGAGTCCTTGCCTGAAATATATGTGTGACAGATCCTAGCAAGTAATGAAAATAATGAATGCTGGTACAGTAACATTGGTGTGCCTCTTGTACCTTAAACGAGATCAAACCTTTCTCTAATCTATAGCCATATTTCTTCTGTTCCTGGATTAACATGGTTTATTATATTAATTTTGTCAGTTGATTCTGTGTTATTGATTAATTTATTAGAACAAAGTAATCAGATTGTATCAGTTTGCCTTTCACTTAGGGCAGCAGTGGGTCCATCCCCTCACCTCCATCAATGGTCCCAAGAAGAAGGTGAGTCAGTTTCACTAATTCAGAGTTTCAGTTCTTAATTTTTAGTCGTATTTTTGTATAAATTCATAGCTGATATTGCTCCCTTATCATTTTATGTTGTAATTTTATTTTTTTTTATTTGTCTGTTTCCTTCCATCCACCTTTCTCTCTCATCTTGTTGTTGAACTAACAGAAAACATATAATAATGGGAGACTCTGGAAAAAGTACTATTTTCTTCTCATGAAATTATGAAGGAGCATACATTGTGTTCAGCTGATGGCTCATGTTTATATGTAGCTATATGAGTTATAACATTCATTGTGATAACAGATTATAGTTGTAGTTACGTTTGCAGAATCACAGTAACACTCTGGAGCATGTGGTAGCATAGTTGGTTGAAGCACTATGCTACAAGCCAGAAGGTCGCGGATTCAAGTCCCAATGAAATGCATTTTTTTAAATTGAGCCAATCTTTCCAGCCGCACTATATTCCTGCGGTCGAATCAGCCTCTAACAGAAATGAGTACCAGGAATCTTCCAGGGGGATAAAGGGCATCCGGCGCATAAGGTTGACAGCCTTACCGCCATCTGTGAGCTGATTGTCTAGAAAATGTGTGAGCCTCGACGTCTCACAACCCTATCAGCCTCCATGGCTTGTTACAGGGATAGGCTTATGTTTTTTTTTCTTTTTGCAGTAACACTTGTTTCTGTAACATATTGATATTTCCTATTTCTGTGTTAATGATTATGAACACATTTTAGTGATATGTTGACAGTCTTCATTATATTATTAACAAAATCTTATTGGTGTTTCTTTTTTAGAGAAAGAAGCGATCCCGCCTTATCCTCCAGCGACGGAAAATCAGTATACAGAAGCGGCAAGCATCCCAGCCTCGATAACAGTAGGGAGGGGGCAGAGTCTGGTGGTGAGGCGAGCCATCCAGATATCTCCACCCTCCCGGGATACCACCTTCTTTCACCATGTGAGATTAAGGTGAGCCTTCACACTTGTGACCATCCTGCTCTAGTAGATGAATGCTCAGCTCTGACACTGTTTAAGGTCAGAAATAGGCCTATGATTGTCATACTTGTATATTGTTGTAAAGGAAAGGATTGTCTCCAGTGAGTTATCTTGTCCCCATATTTTGGAGTGGCTGGAGCAATTCTTGTTTATTTCTTGATTTAATTAGATTTACGAGTAGAGTCCAGTTAAAGAACTTAATATTGTACATACTCTAGATGTCTTGTTAATATCAGTTTATTTCAGAACTGAGAGATTGTAAAAATTATGCATCTTCTGTAATGAAGAGAAACATGTGCTTGATCTTTGTTGTAAGAGCTTCTTTTTGTGTCTGGTACAGATGGGCCTTAATGAAGGAGAGACTGACACATAATATATAGAATTTATATATATATTATATAGAATTTTATAGAATAATTCTCTATTTGGTTATTAAATTTCCACAAATCTATTTACGATGAAATTCCAATTTAATGTTCCCATGCTTATTAAAACCTTGTTTTTAGTGAATATTGTTCCTAGTCCCAACTGAAGCCCAGTAAAAAACTATGTATTATTTTCCTGTTTATAATGAATTTTGATTTACTAAATAAACCACATTTTTTGTAAGAAATTTCTTACCTTCCAGAACTTGCACCTCAATTTAACGAGCTTGTGGCCAAAACAACAATTGATATTCATGTTTTCTTTTTGCCAGAAACCATAACTTTTGGTGAGTGACATTAAAAGTCCATGCCAATTGTGGCATCATATTTGTTTTGAGGGGTTGTTTCAGTGCTTATTTCTTATCTCATGACTATACTAGAAATTAATTTGATATTATTAGTTAAGACATTGTATTTATTTGTGTATAAACAGTTCCTTTATATAATTTTTCATAACCCCCATTCAGAGTAAACCTCGATTTAATGTAAGGAAAGCCACTTCCCCAGAGATTCATTAAGTAGGGATTTCACTATATTTTTATTTCACATTTCGAGCCATTCTGTTTTATTAACGTATGTATCCTGTACCATTGAATACAGCTTTAAAATAATGTAAATATTCGCCTTAGTCACATTCTTCTGGCATATTTTGGACCAGTTATGGTTCGTCTTCAGGCACCTACCTGTCATATAAGTTGTTACAGTGTACATAGAAATATTTAGTCATGTAGAAAAACTGCGTTGCCTGATGTTGTACAAGTGTATATACCTTGTTAATTCCTAAAGCCTTCTGTATTTTTGTTAGAAGTCTTATTTTAAAAAAAGTGACAGAATTGTCAAAAATATCAAAAAATGTTGTTAATATGCAGCCAACACTCAGATGCTTCATCCCAACTGTTTATTTAGCCCTTTTATCATCACTGTTGTCTTTCATTTTTGTTCATTCATGTAACAATGCTCTTGTTTCTCCACATCCACACACACATGTGAAGACAAACTCCAACTCAGACTCACACTGGACATCCATTGTGTAAAGATCTACAGGGGCAGTACAAAACTACCACCATTCCCGTCTGCACACAGGAACAATTACGTACTTCAAGGAGAGATGGTGTTTAGTTTCGAATCCTAATTTTGTTTGTGCA
The DNA here is from genome assembly GCF_002891405.2 of Cryptotermes secundus. Taxonomy (NCBI): domain Eukaryota; kingdom Metazoa; phylum Arthropoda; class Insecta; order Blattodea; family Kalotermitidae; genus Cryptotermes; species Cryptotermes secundus. The sequence goes on along the minus strand of NW_019725416.1, from coordinate 1,998,744 downwards.
TGAATACATTCACTGCTGTGTAACCAAATAATTCCAAGGAATAACACATTGTGCATCTTCTTTCTCTTTGTTCTAGTTGTGTTCTTCTTTGAATTTGAAACCTTCTCAGTATATGACCCTGAAGATGATTCTACTACGGGTGAGTTAGTGTTCCATATTATTGCAGTTCAGCTGTATCATCCAGTGTTTCAGCCATCTGCTAGAATAAATAAGAAGTTCTCAGAGTAACTAAAACTATACTGCTTTAGGCCCCCTTAGAAGCAGCATTTGTGGAAAGCATCTGTATACCTAATCATGTCTGAAACACTTTTTTTTTAATGTGTATAATATTCATACTAATAATAACAAGGCCCTTCTCCTTGCAGCATGCCTCTTCCCTTTTTGTGGTCCTTAAGAGCATTTTTCTATTCCCCATAATTTCTTTTAATAATTACCTTGTCTTTAAATGAAGGCCGTGAATCTTGTTCAAGAAATTTGATTTGGTTCATCCTGGTCCGTCACAATAAAAAAAAAAAAACTCCATGGCCTCTAATCCGCACGTGAACTATACCGACCGAGCGACTGCCGTTTGTCGGCGAAGTTAGTGCCAACTTTAGCAGATAGAGGGTGTCGTGTGGTCAGCATAACGGATCCACACAGCCATTGATCTCGGTTTTCTAGACTGAATCCTGGTCCATCACACTAGCAATACTATAAAAGGAGAGAGAAAAACATCAATCACGTTGGACGGAGTTGATAACGTTTGATAATAATTGTTCAAGAAACTTTGTAAGAAGTGCTTATTAAATATATTGTTTCTCTATAATTTTTCAGTTACTTTCTCTTGACACCCATTAGAATGAACTGATAAATGTGTAATTAGTATGACTTCGTGATTATGTGCATTATCAGTACAATCTGACAAAACTGCGATAGCAATTTTTAAGCATCATTGTAATGGTAGTTATTTATTTGTGTTTGTATATTGAAACTGTAATTAACATTATATGTTTATTTTAAATTCAAATACATCTGCAGTGAAATAAAAGGTATTTTCTTTTCTTAGGATTACATTCAGAAAGGCCCAAAGAAAGAGGACTTACTGCCAACAACATCTTCTGGGCCAGAGACCTACGTCCTCAACTATCTGGTGAGCAGTGGATGGATAACAGCCAGTTAACCCAGCATTAATTTTAGAAACTGAAACATCACATTGTATGTGACACTCAGCTTGTATAAAATTGGTGATTTTGAAAGTTATTTTGTGTTGTAGCCTTTCCACACATATTGTGCTTAGTGAGATGGGCATTGTGACAGTGCAGAGTAATGCCTTTCATCTTGCAGCTTTTACGTACATATAGTGCTGTCCTTTGTTACCATCTTCTCATGTATTACAGTCATGCCAACTTGTTTAGACCACAGGTCATGTTCAGGTGTGAATAAATTGTTTTACATACCTGTGGCCACTAAATTACTGTGCAGTATAATTGGTTAACTTCTCCAATGTAGCCGTTGTAGCAGTTGTTCAAATGTTATTTTAATTTCTTCTGTTACAAGTTACATGTAGATTTCAAACTGTGCTGTGTGCATTTCTGTTATTAGAACTAAGAAGGAAAGAACAGCAGACTGGGGATAAAAAAAAATTGCATAAGGGTGAGCTTGGTACCCTTGACCATATAATAATAGGATGAGCACATCAGGGGTGGGGGTTATGTGCATGGGAAAGAAGAGAAATGTGCACACAGATTTGGTTGAAAAATGTAAAGAGACCACTTAGAAGAAGTGGGCATAGATGGAAGTATAATGTTAACACATTTTAAAGTGACAGGGTGGTCATGTGTAAACTGAATTTATTTTGGGATAGGATCCAGTGGCGGACTCTTGCGAACATGGTACTGGACTTTCAAGTTCCAAGAAGACTCAGAATATGCTCGCTGTCTGAGCTGTTGTTAGCTTTTCAAGGAAGGCTTTGCCCAATGGAATCAATTAGTTACTAAAATTTAATATTAATGAAAGTTGAAGGTGCCTTTTTTTACATCATTAATTAAAATCTGTAAAACTGATTTAAATTTCTTACTACTTGTATTTTGAATTTTGAAACTTATTTCCTTATTGTGGGGCTTCTGTGCCCTTTTGGAAGATGCATGGTTTTATGTTTGTGTGGTTATAATAATGATTAATTTCCTGGCACATGTCGGTGTGTATGTTCTCATTATAAGAACAACCCAAAGACCTTCAGTCAAAATATCTTGTTGTGACAGTGATACATGAGCATATTACAAGTTGTGTAGACAGTAATAAAATGCAATATTCATAGACACACAAAACTGAATGCTATAGTACAAGAAATAGTTATGTTGATAATTGGAAGTTTATTGTAAGTTCTGTTAATTCCTGTCTTAACGTTTAGAAACTAGTGTTTTGTCCACTTTGGTTCAAATTGGAATTTATTTTTATCATCTGATCGTTCACTTTTTAATTGTGGTTGAATATATGATATTCAGAAGTGCAGTACAATCACTGAATGTTTATAAATTATGTTACATGCTGAAAACTAAATACTTATGTAAGAACATCTGTAGAAAATTGGGTTTTGATCTTCATATCTTGACACTAAACTGACTGAAAGGTGACATTGGCATTTACTTCAGAAATGTTTTGTAATTGGATGAAGATATTAATTAAATTTTCTGATGATATTTGCTGCCTTTGTCATACATGTTCCATTTTATTTTGCATCTTTAATTGTAGAAAATAATTTGTAATCCAACCGCTTCAGAAGAGAATATTATAGCAGGTTCAGTGTTTATTATCTCAGAGTTAATTTCATAACCAGTTTATACTGGATTGGAGATTTAAATGGTCTCTAAGGTGGTACAGCCCTCATCATAATAAGTTGTATGATGATTACCATAAAAGTGCACAGGCCTGCCAATATATTCTTAATATTACTAGAGTGACGACACCCTAATTGAATCTTGACAGCTCTCTGGATTGCTCATTTAGTTTAGGAAGTCTCAAATAAAGTAGTATAACATATATTGAGAATTCCCCAGGAAGTCTCACCGTTTGTCATATGCTTTCAAACAATGAAGTTCTGCTTTCTCCTTTATTCTTCTCTAGCTCCACATGTTACCAAATGACACATTGTAGTCAATATTTATTGCCATCTCCCACAAATAAAACTTGCGCGAATGGTCATTTGTAAACCACTCCACATATCCACATCAAAATATTATCAGTACTCCAAAAATAGACACACTACAATGAAACAAAGAGATAGCTCAGTTATTTGTGACCTGCTTTGTATATTCACGCAATGTTTTAATGCTCGACAGTGGCAACCATAAATTTATATATTGATAACTATAAATCACTTATGCGTACATAACTTTTTTATATATAGAAGGACAGTAGTGAATGTAACATAATCATATTTAATTTTTGTATCTTGTTATGTATGGGTGTTAATCAGGTATTGCAATAATCATCATCCTTGTTTTTATGGTAAAAATTCGGTATCTCTTACACAGTTGATTTGTCATTGTGCGATGGTCCATTAATTATGTGAAACTGAAACATTAGAAGTACTACCAAAATGCAAGAAAATAATAAATAAACTCTTACCGTCAAGATGCGGTTTTCAAGGGTAATATGTCCACTTCCGTGAGACTGGTTATATTACATACAGGTATACTGTCCAGACCATAAGCTGCCACCCTGTTTGTAGAAATGTTCAGATACAATAATGAAGTTCTCTGAATGTAGCTTATCTATCTGCTTGTTTCACTGTCGTATTTGCAGTACAATTCTTCCTTCTTATAGTTTTGTTCAACTGCCTGTAATTGAAAATGTGTGATACAGATGATTTAAAATCATGTAAAAAATTTATGTAATATTAATAATATAAATATTGTGATAATTGTTATTAAATCTTATCCAGAGACGCCTTAACACTTTGCGGACCGGTGGCATATTTTTATACCCAGCACTTTTAAATGTGGCGGACCGGTGGCATATTACTATGACTTTAGGACATTGAAACACACTATACCTTGCACTGGCACCAGGCAGACGCATGACTGGTGCGTGATAGACCTCTTGAATGTTTGCTTCGTAGT
>NW_019725416.1:1979377-1994017 GCF_002891405.2 Cryptotermes secundus | reverse complement strand
GGTAATATGCAGAAACATACCCTCATGAAAATTGTGAAGAGTGAACATGCCAAGGGGAAGCAGCCTTCTAGGCGATGCCGTGTTTACACAGTACACAACAAAAGGAGTATGACTGTCTACATGTGCAAGTTCTGTGTAATGAAAATTCACAAAGGGGAATGTTTCCAGAAATATCACACTCTCAAGCACTTCTAGGAGCATTGGTAAGTGTTCTCCAAAAATTTTAGTTCATAAAATTAATTAGGAGATTTTATATTAATTTTTAAAGTGAACAGTGCACAAGTTAGGGTAGTAGGTTTACAAATGCCGGTCCGCAAGGTGATTTAAATATTTAAATTGCCAGTCCCCAAAGTGTTGAAAGGGTTTAGTCTGGCCTTCTTGTACTGCTAGACACAGACATATTTACCAGCAACTTTTCAGCTGTTTCCAGCATGGTTAGAAATTCTTACAGAACCTTAAAACACTCTTCAGGTTTTTGTTTGGAACATCTTCTAACAAAGGAAATCTTACTGACTACAGCAGTTCATTTCATTGATGATGTGCATGGCGAACAAGCTCCTCACAGAACTTCTTTTTGCACCTACCTGTATGTAACTGTATATAGAATGGAAGGCAGTTTGTGTAAATCATATGAAGTGATCGACTTGATTGCGTATGAGTGATTATAGATGGGGTTTTGGATTGGATATCAGATTTATAGCCCACTTACAAGTCATAACTACAGATAACTATAACAATAATGCCATTTCCACACTTTACAGTATCATGCTAAGTCTTTTCCAGACCTCAGTGTCTTCACTAGTAGTTGCCTGGTAATGGCTTGTAACAGTAGATTCTTCACCTTCCGCACCCAAGTCCTCTCTGAATGGAGGCTCCCTTCCAAGTGCCTCTTTTCCTCACAGACTCCCTTACAAAACAGCACTGAACTCGTCAGAGTCAGAGACTATATAACTGGCTACAAGTCCCTTGAGACTCATGACCAGTGATTTTATTTTCCAACTAAACACTTGAGGTAGATGTAAACGTCTGTGTATTTAGTCCGTCAATAATGCAACAATCAGTATATTCACCATTCAACACCAACGCGTGTTTCGGCCATAGACAGCCATCCTCAAGTGTTTCTGTGTGTCTAAACTGTTAACACTGCTTTGATGCGTGCTAAAATTGCACGTTGCAGTCCACTTAAATTAAAATCTTTCATAAAATTCTATCCACATCGTAAAGGGCATCATCCACTCATTTAAAGCTATGTGATGCGTGTTTTCCAGACAGTTTTTTCAGCAGCTACATCTGTGATCTGCAATATACCCCTTGTTTGTGTGTTGTTCCCTCATGGACTAGCTAGTTGCGCACATACATGGATAGGGTGCACTGCAATCTCATATCTTAACAAACAGAAAGAGCAGCAATGACATGTACCAAACACATAAGGTAATGTGCTCACTTTCCTTGCCCTTTGTTGAGCGACACTTTCTTCTCTAACCGCCCTTCACTCACCTTCACTCCCTCTTGGTTGGTTAGCCACACGTTCGTCGCTCCTCTCCTTTCTTCTTTTTAGGTTGGGCGCCAGTAAGCTCAGGTGATGTCGGCTTACAATAGTCGTAGGTTTATTTTGGAAAGGGGTTAGAGGTGATAGTTAACTAGTTCAGCTGTGGGTAAGGCTGAGATCCTACTCAAAGCATTTGATAGGGCCTCGCTCAGGACGAGGGGGTAGTAGTTGGTTCACTGCTACTTTGCACTTAAACACTGTGATCATTTATTGATATCAACACTTTCCTTCACCTGATGACACACACACAGTCAATATAAAGGACGCTTGTATATAGGTCCTGATATAGCTCAGTCCTGGTATAACGGACTTTAGCACTTTGAATTTGGGTTTGTCCAGACAGCGGAGATACAGATTTTGTTTCTAAATTTTTCACGAGTTAGCAGGCCACTCACTTGGCGACTGGCTTCTCTGAAAACACTGAGGTCCCTTGGACGTCAGTTCCTCAGCTAAGTCACTCCCCCTTAATTCCACTGATTGGGTAATTTTGAAAATTATGAGTTCACACAATTTCTGGATCTCCAATCAGCTAGCTGTAGTTTGGGACTTTGAACCTTAAAGTCCTAACGTTTTTGACAGCACACTGACGGATAGCCTGCTTGACGTGGGTTTCAAAAACGCCTTTTAAGTTACGCTGTGCAGGACCTGTCAGTGCTCGAATTCTCAAAGTTTGCTGCCATGCTACTTGCAAACAAAATTTCTAAGAAAAAGCCACAGGGGTGCTTCCTGTGTAACAGTAAGATTTGGAAGAGCTCCATTCCTGCAAACAAGAAGGTGACTATGTCCCACTGGCTTAATTATTGTTATCTGCAATTAATTTTTGTTACTGATGATTCTAATTATACTTAAACTAGTGAGCGATAGTGGAGCGGTTACAGTAAGGACTGCAGACACTGACAATCAGCGCCCCCTTCCCCACAGGGTATGATGGGAACTCTCATGGCATCTTTAATAAATAGTGGGTCTCATAAGAATGTGCTACAGAAGTCCGGATGGGCATTGCCTAGGTCTTTTTTTAAAAACGGCTTAGGCAATGCCCATACATGGATAGGGTGCACTGCAATCTCATATCTTAACGAACACATTCTTATAAACGTCTTATTCTATAATAGTGGTCTTCTAAGAACGGGCGTTGTCCTGAAGCAGATAACTTTGATGAGGAGGATGAAGAAGGGGAGGATTCTGACTCCAGTGATTTTATAGTCGATGATGGGTTGCCTTTTGCAGACAGAAGGGAGAAGTGAGACCCAATATTTATTAAAGATGCCATGGGAGTTCCCATCATACCCTGTGGGGAAGGGGGAATTGATTGCCAGCGCCTGCAGCCCTTACCTGATGTGTTTGGTATGTGTCATTGCTGCTCTTTCTGTTTGTTAAGATATGAGATTGCAGTGCACCCTATCCATGTATGTGCGCAACTAGCTAGTTCATGAGGGAACAACACACAAACAGGGGGCATATGGCAGATTACAGATGTAGCTGCTGCAAAAACTGTCTGGAATACACGCATCACGTAGGTTTAAAACAAGTGGATGATGCCCCTCACGAGGTGGATAGAATTTTATGAAAGATTTTAATTTAAGTGGACTGCAGTGTGCAATTTTAGTGCGCATCAAAACAGTGTAACAGTTCAGACACGTTGAAACACCTGAGGATGACTGGCTGTGGCTGAAACATGTGTTGGTGTTGAATGGTGAATATTTTAATCATTGTTGAATTATTGACGGACTAAATACATAGACGTTTAATTAAAGGTGTACAAAGGATGCTGAAATACAGAATTAGGCCTTATGTAACATCCTCTCATCAGAGAATGCAAATGTGTAGTTGGAAAATAAAAATTCTTGTCGTCTCTCTCAAGGGGCATGTCGCCAAGACGAACTGATTGGCGGTAAACCGCCAGTCGTAAAGTAACTCTGACTCTGAGACTCCCCCAACCTGGAGGGCCAGGTCCCTGGATTTATATCCCCCAGGAATATGGTGACCCAGTTCAACCCCATGCACTGGGTTTCCTTTTTGTCACCTGTGACTTGAAGGGCTACGGTGAAGGTATTTGACCCCACCTCCATATGGGATACTGATCTCGTCACTTCAAACCGTCCCACTTATGACGTCTCAGCATGGACCACATGGAAAAAACCGTCCCTAGCATTTCCTTTATTTTTGCATGCATTTCCGTTGCAGCGGAAACGCGTTTACCTTTCTGTTCTCTAGAAACGGCTCTGGTATATTTCTTATCTCACGGTTGTTGCATAGTAATGGCACTGCACATTACAGTATTATCATTTGTGTATTCTGAAGTGAAGTATGTTAGCGACCTCATTTAGTACACCTTGATTTAACGTTTTCCTTTAGTTAACATCCAGTTTGAGTGATCCCGTGTCCATCTCCATATTAAATTACCTCCATCTAAGATTTTCCTTACTTCATATCCACTGTCCCCAAAGATACCTTAAATGGGAGTTACCTTGTGTTGCTTATTCAAAGAGTGTTTTATTTAGAACTCCAAAATAAATGTGAAAACTATATTAATTTAAATGCAAGCATTTTTTACACGTGAAATGTGCCCTAGTCCAGAGTGATTCTTGCTACCATATACATTTCATGTACCATGTTTGTAACATCAAAGAATTCTTAATCTACTTTTATTGTGAAAAAAAAATGTAATGAAAGCAAACACATTAATGGTGTTGATAGAAATATTAAAAATTTGAATTGTCAAAGACATTGGGTTAGTAAGCTTTCTAAATCAGATATTACTGTAAATAGATTGTAGAAGGTTTGATGCAATTTTACATGTAGCAACACACCCCTTAGTACAAGCTGTGTAAACCCCTCAAGTAACTTACACAGGATGGTTAAGGGCAGTCTGGATGACAAAAAAAAAATGGGTCCAAAACTTTGGTTAAAGACTGACCTGGTAATCTACCAGTGAATCTATGTTTAATGTGTAAGCATTGTCTTAATGGAGCTTCTGATTTTTAACTTCATGTAACTGCTTTGGTTGGGCTTGATATAACAAAAGCGTTTGAAAGACTAGTTGATTTTCTTGTTCATTGATTTAGATAAATGTCAGTTCTGAAACTAAGTCATGGTCTTAGAATTCTAGATATTAAAAAATTTTAATTTTATAGAATTTAGCCTGGTAAAATGCTCATTTTATATACCTGTACATGAGAAGCATCTAATGTACCATTAACTCAGTACCAGACTGTTGGCATAATCCGCACCATTTCATATTGTGATAAATGGTGTGTTGTGAAGTGCACAGGCTATGGATTATTCTATTTTGGCATAAAATAAATTAATGTTGCCGAAGAAAGAAAAGTGTTTTCACCATTTAAAAGTTTTGTTTCGTATAGTAGATTCGTAATATAAGAGGTAGTCAGAAAGTAAGTTTACGGGGTGTATAATCTCACAATCGAAGGACCTACACTGTTGTGGGTGTGCTGAAGGTATTTGTTAGTCATTGCTGGTAACAGTGCACTTTGATTTACCAACCATTTACTGCTTATTTTGTGTATAAGTAGGTTGGACATGGTTGCTCTACTGGACTTCTCTTCACAGGGATTAGAAGGGCTTGTGCTATGGTATGATAAGTATCTCAGTTTTGGTGAAGACTGTGTTCAAAAATAGTGGGATAGTATAATTACACTGCTCTTTTATATCAGGGAATGTAATAAAAAACCTTGAAATATATGTGTTTTAAACTTATTTTCTGACTAACGCCCGTTTTCACATGTTATAACTTCTCTGCTTTTACTGCATATGCTTCAGCATCTCTGATATATGAGTGTATGTGTGAAGGCAGATCTTTTGCTCAAAGCTTCTTTATGCTTTGTCTTGGTTCATTACTCAGACTTTAGCAAAATAAAGTTGCTGTTTTTCATATAAGCTGCAGTCTTCAGGAAATGTTTTGCTATCAGGAAGCAGAAATACATATTTCTGGATTTGAAAGAGTAACACAGAATTACTGGGGTTTTGGACTTTTTCATCATCCAGAATTTTAGGTAATAGAGGACACGATGTATTACCTAAAATTCCGGACGATGGAAAAAGTCCAAAACCCCAGTAATTCTGTGTCATCCACCATCGTCATAACCCTTTAGAATCTACTTAAAAGGGTAAGCCATCCTGAGAAGGAATGCAGTTTGCAGGTTGAAATGCTGTTCATCATCAAATGTGTTACTTTATAGGCACTAATATTTTGTATTGCCTGCACCCATATTTCTTATGAAGAAAATAATAAGAGGGAAGTAAAATTCCTGGTAATAACAAGCATCAGAATTTGTAATGCCATATTTGTGCAACTAATTATTTTCAAATTTCTTGTATGCCAGGAGGCTTGTGAGGAAAAAAGTAACAGGAGACTTCAAAAAATTCTATAATAAGGACCTTAATGAATGATGTTCCTTTCCAGATATTAAGATCATCAAATCGAGGTGGGTGAGATGGTTTGGGTGTTTGGCATGCATAGGAAAAATGAAAAGTTCATATAACATTTTAGATAACAAGAATAGACTGTTTGGAACACCTGAGCATTAATGGGAGGACAGTATTAAAGTGGTGCAGAACAGGGACTATTGGCTGGTTGTTGTGCATGTGATAATGAACCCTCTGGTTCCATAAATGCAGCCACTGTTACCTTTTCAGGATGGACTCTACTACATGCAGTTATCCTTCTGCTAAATTTTGAAAATGTCTCAGGTTATTGAAACTATAAAAATAGTCACCATTATGTTAGGTATTTCCCATAAAGAGGATCATTAATAATAATTTTGTTTGGCCATATGCACTTCTTCACAGGAACAGGGGTTTTGTGTTGGGAGCTGTTTGTCCACCATTGATCTGAGACAGTTTGTCATTCTGTTGGACAGCCTCCATACAGTGTGAGTCCCTTTTATCCTGAGTGACCTAGTAAAGCATTAGATGTTCCCAGGACTCTTGCTTATCCTTTCCAATATTGTCATACTTATTTGATTCTTGTCCCAGGCTGATCTGGTATTGTCCTTGTGGGAGTAACCATTCACCTTGAACTAGAGTTGATGGTTCTGTTTAAAGGCCTGGTTGGACTCCCTGGAGACTATTCTTGCCCTCTTTACCAACTGTATGATAACAGATCTCTTATGTGCGAGTGGATAGGGCAAGGCTGCCTATATGTAGCTGTGTGGGTGAATGGGTTTCTTGGATATAGGTGGATTGGCCCAGAGAGTTGTCTGGGCAATGTCTGATCAAGATGTCAAGAGAGAGTAATTTGTGGTCTTGGTTCGAGTTCCATGTAGGTCTTGGCGTTATGGCTTACGGGATTCTTAGCACAATACATTCACTCAGGAGTACTTGGCTGACAAAATATATTTCTCTGGGTGGATTACACATACCTGCTAATGTGATAGGTGACTTGGTGATTGAAAGCTGTATATTGTTGTCTGCATCTGACTATTAAGGCTGGGAAGATACAGAGGAGTGCTTTCCTTTGTCAGTCCAACAGTTACTCACACAAGGATATTACCAGAGCACCAGCAACCATCAGTACAAATAACATATGACCCACAAGACATCAGTTTTGTTCCCTGGGCTAGTAGTTGGTGAGTAATTAATGTGTAGTATGAGGTCTGCCTGAAGATCAAAGCAGCACATTGTTCTAAATCAGTAATATTTACCAGGCTACATGGTATAAAATCCAAGAAAACTGTAATTTACATATTTCACATTTCTCCTTTAGCTGGACATATGAAGCTAAGAAATGCTGTGATGTATAAGCTAGGTAGTGACATGATTTTTTGCAAAACATTGTTTGAAAGAATGTAAAAAAAACACTTTTCACTGTATTCCTCAAGTTTTAATGGTCAATGCAGTACTAGTCAGACCAGATTATTCAGACCATGTCATTTTAGAAACGAGAATGGGCGGGGGAGTTTGGCTTGAAGTTAAGATTGTATTAAATAATCAGCCTTCAGATTTCTGAGAAGAAGGTTGAAAAATATTACATGAATGTTTTTGTTTGTATCAAATGACATGATATTTCACATTAAAAGCTTGTGAGGTACACGATTCAAAGGGGGTGTTTCTGTGATGTAAGCTATATGGGTGAGAAGTGATGCATTTTATAACATTTGCAGATAACTAGATCATAATTTGTGTAAAACTGGGACATATGTAGTATATGTTGCCTTAAAAGTATTTCTTCCTCCAGTTTTAATTATTTTTCAAAAATCCAAAGGGGGGGAATTCCTGACACCCTCCCACCGATACCCATATTGACAAGATAACGTTTTGGGCATAAAATTGCTTTAGCAGTGCAATATGTAGGAACAATTAGAAGCACTTTCCAAACATTTCCTTAATTAGCGAGGCAACGTTCAAAAGTTCTGGAATAACAGTGATATCATTGCGTAAACGCATGATTTAAATCGCTGTTTATAGCAAGACGTTTTTAAACGTTATTCTTTTGCTAAATCATTTAACTTATTGTTGAATTCGTGTTTAGGGTTTTTCTTTTTTGCAATTTGGTAGCATGTAACCACGGATCATTCTTTAACGAGTATGATACCTGTATTAGCATTTTTATTTCTACGAACCCTTCTCTAGTATATGTCCCTATGCTTTATATTTAGTAAAACATGACATGTGCAACCATCTTGTATCTGCATCTTCTTTAACAGCTCCATTAATTAGGGCGGTAGAACGGATTGTTTTACAGCAGTTGCCGCTGGAGGGTGTGAAATGTCTACAGGAAAACCCATCAATGGTTACGGAGTGAAGGATTACTATCGATAGTGGGGAACGTATGAATGTAACACGAGAAGTAACATCGTTATCATGATAACAGGAAAGAGTGATTATTCAGCGTTCGAAATGGAAACTGAATGCAGTAATGCTGTAAGTAAGACTTGCTGTCTGTTTTGTACTGAGAGTGTTTGCGGGTGACACCTGTTGCTGTAACACGGATGATCTGACATGAAACTTAGGAACAAATCGTGTAAATTTAGCATGCGAGATGTATTATGGGATGTGTTATCGTAGAGTCCCAGACCACATGTCGCCACATGCAAGAATACAGTAATATTCATAATCACCGCTGTTACATAAAAACGCGAAAATGTTCGTTACTACTGAAGAGACATATCTTTGCGATACATTAACCATTTTGGCTCATTAATTCAGAATGATTTATGTTAGGGCTAACAACATTAAAATAGGACCGAAATTTGTTAGCACCCTGGTTAGTAGGATTGGGTAATTGTAGTTTGTGTTAAGACTAGTAACTATGCAGATTTCAAGTTTGTTGCCGTCTCATATCTTAAAATTGTCCTAACGCACCCACTTGAGTTACAGAGAATAACTCCATAAAACAGAGTCACGTATTTCATGGAGTTATGTGCTAGGTGCTCCATCACATCTCATAATTCCTAATTTGAAAATCCTGATAGACCTAATACGTGTTGTTATGCAGATTTCTTAAGCCTTTTGCGACTTACTGATGCTCACATCCACATCAGCACCGTATCAAAGAAGCCGACTCAGCGGTAGTGCTCCTGACTTTTATTCCGGAGTGTCTGGTTCGAATTTTGGCCTGGACACCGACTCTCCTGACAGATATTCCATAGTTTTGTTCAAACTCTGCAGACAACTGCCAGAGTACTACCCCACTTTGACAACGACAGCTTACCTCCACATCTTCAGCAGTCACACTACAATTAAATGCTACTTAGGCGTAATCTGAGATGAGACTGTAGTTAAATAATCCACAAATAAATTCTCAGCATCGTGCTTTCAAATACTCTCAGTCTTTATTCTTCCGTTAATATGCGAAACCAAGTTTTACAACTATTTAAAACAACAGGCAGAATCATAGTTTTCCTGTTCTTACCTTTACGTTTTTAGACAGCACACGAGAACCCAAAAGATTCAGAACATGACAGTAATAAGCATTCCCAAAGTTTTATCTTTTATTTTTTTTTTTCGTGTATTTAATTTTACTGGGTTTGAGGTTCTGAGAGTGCTATCACCATTCGCATATACATAACATTAGATCGTACTGACTTTTCAAAACGTCGTGGACACAACTATACGTGTATTTTAAATACTTTGTGAGAATTTAGTGACACCCTGCTGGAGTCGCGACCCACAGGCTGAAAACTCTTATGCTGCAGTTTTAAATGAAACATTAATTAACAATGAGGAATAGAGATAATGCCGTTGTACGTGCTATTGGAAGGTATTGAAATAAGTTTAGTTGTGCCAGTGAAAAAACATTGCTTTATTCCCTATCATAAATAGTACTCAAATAAGTAGGGAATTTGTTTAATATTTTCCACACTTGCATTGGCATACTATGTGAACACGCATGTATTGTATGATATCAGTGATACGAATATAAATTGCTAGTATCTTTCCTCGTCCCTTCTGGGAAAGTGTCGCACGTCGGCTTCCCTTCATCTCCATGCTTAGTTGTTCACGTTGTTAACACGTCCTCTGAACAGCCGTGGGACAGTGGCGATGCAACAGTTCGCTCGAACCTGCGGTGCTTGGGGAATTCTTGGATTCCTAGTCTATGTATCACGCTGTGCAGCTGTGTGTTAATAGCATCTAATAAGAATTTATTCTTTAGCTGTTTAGTGATAATACATTAGTTAACAGAGGACATCTTCGAATGTAGCGACTAACATATGGAGCAATTACTTCTTGAGAAGCTAATAATTATTTATCTAGTCAAAAGTTCCCAGAATTTTATGGAACCCATTTTCACAAGAACCCGCCATTGGTCCCTATCGTGAAAAAAAATAATCCAGTCCACACTCTCCCAGCTTATTACTTTAAGATACGTTTAATTATTATCCTGTAAGGTAAAGTTGTCCCTCTGCTCAACTAATGAAGCAGTACGCCTTGAAGGCGTATGGGGTAGTGTATGTATAGATCCACGTTTTCTTGACCTCGGCACTAGCTGGAGGTGAATGGTCAGCTTCACGCCCCTGCTGCTTTACCCCGGGGAAAGAGCCCCCTATACCCATTGGATAGGAGATTGGGTGTACCCCAGAGCCGGTCTAGACGAATTGGAGAAGAGAAAATTCTCGACCTTACCGGGACTCGGGACTCCTATCCCTCAGTCGTTCAGCCCGTAGCCAGTCGTTACACCGACTAGGTTATCTTGGCTGCTAAAGAGGCTCCTTTTATTACTATCTTGTAGGCCCAGTAACGTAAAACTGGTCACCGTCGCTTTTTTCCATATGTATACCTATCATAATTCTGTTTCATTCGGCGTTATATAACCTCTGAAACTGGAACATCACCGTTAAATAACTTAGGACTGCATTAATGCCGAAAGGGATTTGTGTCATTGGTATGAACATTGAGTTCTGAAGTATTCAGCGAGGTCAGGTGCGTGTACAGTTGCAGGATGTTGTGAATATGGTCATGAATCTTCAGATTCCATGTCATGACTCTTGAGAAAATATCATCTTCTCAAGAAACGATCTTTTCCATGGAGTTCAGTTAGTTAATCCCGAAGTACGCCGAAAGGCATGATTGTAGTGTTATTCATAGTACAACACAGGATTTTCCTTCGAAGAGACGAGAAGGACTAAGAGAAAGCATAAAAGTCTGTTCCGATGTGTATGGAAAACTTATGCTCGGTAATAGAAATACACACGATTGGTGCTAAGATGTATAATACAGCTCTTCTTCCTACACTGTTGTTTACACTTCATAATCGAACACGACTGCAGTGTTCTGTTACATGACAGAGCTCAAATTTGTTTTGTACTTAGACCTACCGAAGAATATAGACCCCACTCGTCGTTACAGGAGACATTTTGAGCCGTTACACTTAATAATACGTGAATGAGCAGTAAGGTACCTTACTGTAACTTAAGGTACTTACAGTAAGTATGTATGTATGTACAAGTATGTATGAAGGGGTAGGCCTGCTCAGCCCTTGCACTTAGACCTCAGTGGTCCATTGTGCTTCCGCTTTTTTAATTATTCCCTCAGCAACCCCACGCTTCGGATGAAGCGCAGGACTTTGGACGTGGGGGCGTCGAAATAGTCACTTGGTTCCATAAAATACTGACCCATACTTACAGTACGTAAGTTCAGTGCCTAGGATTTAGCGTGGAAAGTGTTCACATATCCCCGAGTGTCGGCCAGTAACATACGTAATACAAGTCTACTTCAAAACGTTATATTTGCTTCAAATTAGAATTTAAGTTGTGCCCATATTGCGCAGAAATGTGCTTAGAATTCAAATTCAGATAATTAAATAACTGTGACATCATATTATGTTAGAAAATGAGGTGACTGAATTGGTACAGTTTTAAATTTTATTCGGGATATACCTGCCTCGAATTTTGGTTTGTACATAAAATGTTATGGCTTATTTATGACTTTTAGTAGTTCTTTTCAGTTCCTTCAGACTACTTCCTGGACAGTGCTATGAAATAGGGCACGACAGGTGCCTTTCAACCCCTTTCAAATTCGTCGAATACAAGCTTCGTCTCATATTATTCAATGCAAAATAACCTAAGATGTATCCTCACTTTCTTAAATGTGACTTTTGTTGTAGGTTTGCTCTGAAATTAAATGTGAGTGGCGAACAAGGACCATAGAATCAGGAAGACACCGAAAGGTAATACTTTCTTAAATATTTAATTCCTAAGCGTCGATGTCACATAACCTCAAAAAGTGACGTAATATCGTTAAATTAAATAAATTTGGTAATAGTGCCTAATTTAGGTATTTATATGGAAGCATTTTTGTTTAAATGGATCCAAATATGAAACTACTTTTGAGATGTATGTAAAAAATGGCAGGAGAATGTGTGAAAGACGCGTGACTTGGATGGAATCTTTGGAGCGACAGAGAACACGTTAAGGAAACAGCCCATTAAGAAAACCTGCACGTGAGTGGGCTGGCAATATTAAAATAGACCTTGAACAAATTAAGCTGGCTCTATGTGAAAAGGAATCAATGGCAGGCTTTTGTGAAAATGAGAATGGATTTTCTTGTTTCATAAAATGCAGTTGTTAGCTTCTCAAAACGGAGCTATGTTACTTCTTTCTTTTATGTGTATGTGGACCACCTCTGTGGTCTAGTGGTCACAGTTCCTGGCTACAGATCCAGAGTTCCGAGTTCGATTCCCGGCTATACCAGATTTTCTGAGAAGTAGTGGGTCTGGAACGGGGTCCACTCAGCCTCGTGAGGATAATTGAGGAGCTATTTCATGGAAATAGCGACTCCGGTCTAGAAAACTGAAATTAACAGCCGTGGGATCCGTTGCACTGACCACGCGACGCTCTCTATCTGCTAAAGTTGGCACTAACTTCGCCGACAAGCGGCAGTCGCTCGTTCGGTATAGTTCGCTTGCGGACTACAGGCCAAGGAGTGTGTTTGTTATTTTTATGTGTATGTGCTGACTGTGCGTTTGCTTATCCCTTCCATCAATATTTGAATGCCTGGGCCAATCTTTATGAAACTTGGTATGTATGTCATGGCACCTGAGTCCATCTCAGCGGCGTACTTCATAAATCCCTCTTATTGGCCTATGTGTCGGTATGTGAATCCTGCTATCGTTGCTAGGTAACGGCTCGGTAAAGAAAAAAAGCTACCGCTTAAATGAATACAGAAATAATAATAGAAGAACTGTTGAATACGTAGTTTTCTATGTGATCCGTTTCCTATCAAAGAAATGTAGGCGACTGGGTATAAAACATGTGTTTTATTTTGCTCCACAGCTTTTGGTCGGGACACATTTTGTTCCGATAAATATTTAACAAGTTACACTCCAATTGTGCACAGGAACACACGTAGAGCGTCATGTAAAACGTCAGATTGTAACTAAAGTTTGTCGAAACAAACAAATTTTTAATATAATCCAACATTAAATAAAATTTTTCGAAACATTCCAACTCCCCTATATTTATTTTATTTTAAATCCTTTCAGCGTGTCTCGAGCTGTTATATTCAAATAGGCGGGCGGACATGGGGAAGTTATGAGGTGAATTTTTATGACTTTTCTTTGCGAGCGCACCAAGGATAAATTAATTGGATATTGCGTTTTAATATCAGAAGCAGCAAGTATTTTAGCGATGTGAAGTTGTGGCACATATTTATGTGCCATGCAGATAGTAAAGCTTCCTGACATATGCTTTGCTGCTGTTTGTATTCAGAGTTTCTATAATTAATTACGTGTCAAGTGTAAGAGAGTTAAAGAGCCATCTGACTGTACAAATGAATACATATGACCTCTAATTGGTTTATTTACGATCTCCCTTCGAATCGTTTTAATGTCTTATATGAATATTTTCATTATTATTGAAGTTAAGTAGCCCTACTTCATTTTAAAATTGCAGGATTTTGAAAGTTTATATGGTGTACAGTTGTTTAACAAATGTAGTGGAAAAGCAGGATATTCATTCAAGGGCGTTCAATGCTTACTTTCCTTCAAACATTTTAGTTTAGGTTCTATAGTAGAGCTAGTAAGAACAATACATTAAAAATTATATTATTTAGTGATCTGTCCGTACATAATTTTCACTAGTATCCTACATACGTGTAGTCTGAATACTAAAAGTCTGTTTGAAACCCCTAGGTGTTCGTAATTTTTGACATGTGAAGAGCATTTCGGATATAATTTAGCGATATGTTTATGGTGCAGTATATCTCTAAATAAAATTGCATATAGCTGCTTTTCGTACCTCATTAGTTGTTGTCATGTTGTTTTATTTTATGTCATGAATTATAATAACAAAAGTTATATTCCTTTTATTAAATCCGTTGGGTCCCTTACCCTATGCTTATCGGGAGGTACTTTCTCCATGCCTGATTTCGAGGGGTTACATGTTCAACCCCCTTTTAAATGAATATGACCAAAAATTAAAATGTGTATTTCTTATACATCTTAATTAAAAAATATATTCAATATGTATAATATAAACTTCGTCGTAAATGTAACACTTTATTGTAGTTCTTGTCCCCCTTCTTTTACACTACATGTTTCGGCCGCAACCGGCCATCATCAGGAGCAAACGTATTAAAGAAAAGCAGTGACACGCACACAGAGAACCTGCACAAAATAAGACGCGAGTTGTGCTTAA
>NW_019725416.1:1967882-1978667 GCF_002891405.2 Cryptotermes secundus | reverse complement strand
ACAAAACTGACAAGGGGAGTTCTGGAATATCGGGTGCCGATTGATGACAGGCAATGAACAGCTGGAAATCTAGAGTTTAAATGTTAATATTGAGTGCAATGTGACAGCTACGTGAAGTGAAATACACCTGATGATGACCGGCTGCGGCCGAAACATGTAGTGTGAAAGAAAGGGGACAAGAACTACGTACAATAAAGTGTTACATTTACGACTGAGTTTATATTATACACATAGAAGTGTGGAATGTAACAGGATGCTTAAATATAATATAAAAAAATATGTTTCTTTCAAGAAATAAGCAATAAGTTAAGAGCATAGTTAATTTTAACTACGCTTGTATCTGACGAAATTGAAATTTAATCAATTTGCTGTAATTTAATTTATAAATTCACAAGTTTCACTTTAAAATATACAGAAATTAGTGAAGTTAGCACGTCTCTAACTTCAAAAAATGTAACTTTTTAACTGGACTCTAAAAATATGCTTGTGGACATAGTTTCGTTTGACAGGTCGTATTTATATCTTCCTCTATTTATTTTCCATATTTCAATGCTCTCGTAATAGGTCGATGCGAAAACGGTATCAAATTAAGCGTTAGCTTAGTGTAGCCACTGAATAAAAGGCGTCATACCAACTCACAACGCACCACCATTAGACTGCATGTATGCTGCCAGTCATGGAAGCATTGAATGTGGTGACTGCATGCATCCTATTTCGTTTCTGATACCAAGGGCGGGTTCGTATATGGTCTGTACTAACTGATATCATCTGGCTTACCGCTGTGGTACACTTCCTGCAACCCGACGGAAAGAAATCTAACGTAAGCCACCAGTCCATCGCTTCCCTTCCATCTTCTTTCATAATCTTCGTTAGATTTCCGTTACCGCTTGGCCGAAATGCAGGCATGCTCCGTCATTTTGTAACCATTTTGGTCTTCGTGTTGCAAGAGTCACATCCTTTAAGTGTAGCAGCGATTCATTTTCCAAAAAATTCGTGTAATACAGAGTTGTTAAACGTCTCTTGATAACGTTATCCAATCACAACGGCATTCTCCTACCTCACGTGGGTTTTCGTACTCTAAGGGGTGCGAATTCTTTGTGCTGGTAGTACCATCCCGGATAAACTAAGCTTCACCCAATGGGGGCACGCGGTAGCGTAGTTGGTTAATGCACTACGATACAAGGCGGAAGGTCGCAGGATCGAATTCCGATGAAGTCATTGGATTTTTTTCAAATGACCTAATCCTTCCAGTCGCACTATGGCCCTGGGGTCGACTCAGCCTCTAACAAATGAGTACCAGGAATATTCCTGAGGGTAAAGGGCGGCCGGCGCGTAAGACTGACAACCTCACCGCCATCTGTAAGCCAATTGTCTAGAAAATGTGGGAGCCTCGACCTCTCACAACCCTATGGCCCTCCACGTCCTGTTACAGGGATACCTTTACCTTTCTTACCTTGGAAAGAAAGTCATGCAGAATGTGTATCCGTGGTTGCAGCCATTCACAGAATGATACATGGCTGGCGTGATCTCTCGGTAAGAGATGTTCTCTTCAGAGGTGATGCGGGTGGTAACCAGCCTGGTGCAAAATTCTCGTACCTGTGTCTTTCCTACATCAACCGTCTTGGAAATGCTACATCTACTTGTGCTTTGGCTTAGCTGCTCGGCTGCAAAATATAATTTTCTCCACGCCGTCATTGTTCACGTTCTGCATTCTGGAAGGTACAAGTCTTTCTCTGAGTACTGAGTACGTTCTAAAATGTTTTGCAATGTGGAATTCAGCGAAGTGGATATCATTGCCCGTATTCCACCCCAGCAGCCCTACAATTTCAATTGCAAAATCCATATACGTTATGCATGTCGGTGTATTCTTCATTAGTAAATGTGTTTGACATTTTGACTACGACTGCACTGCAACAAATGATCTGTAGAACAAGCTCCTGAGATTTGGCCAATATATCGCGAAACATTCTGTATATGAATTTGTTTGATCTTTCGAAAAGCTACCTGTCAAAAATTATCTACAGCCTACCATGGGAGAGGCAAATAAATATTGCCACAAGGCGAGAGGCGTTCTGTAGCTGAGAAAATGTCAAGAAGGGGATTTAGACATGTAAATTGTTCACTGTCTCAGTTTCACGCCAGTGTATTCTCGTCCTCCCATAAACCACTTATCCTTCTGAGCTAGCGGTACTCTTTAGAGCATTCGAACCGTGGTCTACCAATATGAGCTAAGCCCGTAAGCGTTAAAAACTTTTTCTTTGAAGCAGAATTACAGCCTTTCTTCCCCTAACTTCACAAGCTAGCCAGTTCCTGAAAATCGCATTTAACCCGAAAGAAGTAATGAATTTCCAATGGATGGGAACGGAAGGGCTGGTCTGAGAGGTTTACGATCTATAATGAGAGAGATATTTTATATCCCTTAAGGGGTTAGGGTGGGGTGCATCCAGTAGAGATGAATCTGACACGGTGGCCCCCTGTAATTTGGATATTTGACCGCAGATTACTTCTATTTTGTCTCTTTAGCAGACTTAGGGTGTGTTTTCAACCTGGCACACTGAATTAGATGGTTCACATTTGAATACAAAGAAGGTACATGAAGTTTATCTTGGTTGAAGAGGCTGCATATCAGACCAATATTTAAATCTGTATTGCTTCCTTACTCGCGGAGAGGTGGTGGCTTTGTTACGTGATTTGGATATATATGAGGCTGAGAGATAGTTAGCAGGTAATTATAGTATAATCAAGCCAATATTTATTGAAATACTTAACAAAGGGAAATGTGTCAAACTGGACTGTAAAAGCAGAGCAGTAATTTGCTACTGCCCATTGCCAACACAGTCAATCTTGGTTTCGGTCCCCGATGGGACCCATGACAACACTTTTGTTCTGTGAAAGATCATTTATGGGGCCCCCTCTTTGACGAGAGGAGGGGTTTGTATTTCTGTAACTGATCTGAGTAGAGCAGTAATTTGCTACTGGACTTCGCTAGCCTCTGTCCCACTGTTCTTTCCAAGGCTTCTGACAACAATTTAAATATTCCTGTCCATGTACTGTTATCGGAAGGATTCCATAGCTGTCTCTCTCAGTTCTCTGATAAAAGAGAGGAGGTATACTCTCTTTCTTTTTAAATTCGGAAACTTAGACAAATGCATAAGGATAGTTGCACTCGAACTGTTAAAACTAAACTCCCAGTTATGCAGCAGCTGTTGTTGCTGCTAATGCTTGTTGCTTGGCGACAGCTGCAATGTGTGCAGCCCGCCTCATCTGTTATTTAACAACACTACATCGAGTGTAAAGATTAGAGCCTGTTCAGCGCCAAAATTAGGTGAGAGGGTGAATATTCATTGCAGATATTGAAATGAAACGAAAATCGTAAGGGGCAATGTCCGATGCGTAGTCCTATACGTATGTTAGAAGTTTAAATGCTGTGCTTACCCGTTCTGTAGACTGAGCTTTGAGAACGCCGCAATTTGTCTCGCCTTGTAGGCCTACAAACAAACAAAAAACAAACTCGGTGTTTTAGTCCGCAAGCGAACTATACCGACCGAGCGACAGCCGCTTGTCAGCGAAGTTAGTGCCAAATTTAGCGGATAGAGAGTGCCGCGTGGTAAGCGCAACGAATCCCCACGGCCGTTAATCTCGGTTTTGTAGGCCGGAGCCGCTATTTCCTTGAAACAGCTCCTCAGTTATCCTCACGAGGCTGAGTTGACCCTGTTCCAAACTCACTACTTCTCAGAAAATCTGGTAGCGCCGGGAATCGAACCCGGACATCTGGACCTGTAACCAGGAACTGTGACAACTAGACCACAGAGGCGGTCCCTTGTAAGCCTAGTGTTTTGAAAGTCTCCGACCACCCGTTGTCTGTCGTCATATAATTGGAGCTATTTGCAACAAACTTGTTTTTTTATTATGTTACATAATATTTACCTATTTCATGCTAACAATAGTGTATAATTAGCCGGTGCTTAATTAGTTTTTTGTCTTTCCTTTTCTGCAATTAATGATCTACCTTAATTATTTTTCAATTTCACTTTAGAATACACCATTAAGAATTTCCAAGAAAAACGAGAGGGTTTGGAACTGACGGCATGCATCAGCTTCTAGTCTAGGCTGATGGTATTAATCTACTGTGAGAAAGGATGGAACTTCTAAATTGCGCAAGCAAATATTTCGGTCTTAAAATAACTACATAACGCTAAGTCTAGCAACTCCCAGCTACATGTCAAACCCTTATGCACTGAAACTGAAATCAATTACATCCCGTTTCAGAACTGTGACTGCGTTATTTGTCTGCAGTTATGAATGTCATATTGTGTTCAAGTACTGATTAACTTCCTTCTGAAAGTTATCTTACGTAGAATCCTGATTTGAACACAGTCACATTTGTACGATGTCTGTATTAGTGACTCAGCTGTGGAAATTTCGCATATAAAGAGCGACTACTAAGATGTGTTTTGCAGCTACTCGCGGTATTCCTCTTATTTGTTTTATTACAATTTCACAAAAATATCTGCAAGACTGGAGCTGTGCAAAGGCATCAGACACGTCCAATTTGTTCTAAGAATAACGCGTTTTAAAATTAATCTGGTGCCTATGACGCTAGTCTCCGCTTAATGTGCTTTGTCATGATTGTTTGATATTCACTATGTTTACATAGGTCTAAATGCTGTGTATACACAGTGAGTCTGAACATTTCCTGGGAAGAACATGTGCGTATGAAAATATTATTAATGGCGCGATGATGGACGTTATTAAGGATAATTTTTGTTCCTGGTACTTGAACATTCATGGTGCTTTATGTCCTGCAATTCGCCTGGGCTAAATTTAATTTTGATCTGATGTGGTGCGGACAGAATGAAATATATACGTGTATATGATGCATATATGCCTTTTTAACATGTCTTTGTAAAATATAATGGACCATTAGGTTTCTGAAAGCTGAGCCGGAGAATATAACAACTTCATTATGGCAAGAATCTCTTGTCCGCCTGAATTGCTTCATTGCCATCTCTGAGTTCAGCCCGTACGAATGAACCTTGACTCGCGGGTGAAGAAAGGCCAACATGAAAATATTAGGGCTCTACATACCCACAGCCTCATTACCCATTATTATTATTATTTGGGCACCAGACGCTTGGTTGATCAGGCGTACAATCTCCGTATTCCTTCCTCGTATTGCTTTTTCAAAGGGCTTGTATATTAAATGATTAACTGCATAACATATGCCATGGAACACTCCTTCTTGAGAGGACAATAATCTGAAAGCTGGTTAAGAAATTCTCATCCTTATATCTCGTTAAATTGTTAGAGCTAGGCCTTATCATGAGTCAAATGAGTCCGGCCCGCTTCTCAAAATCCTCTTTAATTCAGATTCACTTTAATATTCTCCGCAAGTCTACAACTGCGTCTCCTAAGTCAGCTCTTCCTATCAAGTACACTGACTAAAATGTTATATACAGTTGTCATCTGAACTGTGAAATTCATCCTCCTTGATACCATCAAACTTATGACGTTTTTATGGTGTGACTATAGACGGGATATGGATTGTTGGATGGTATATTGACCATTTATATACATCACTCGAAACTACAAGTAATCACAGCGCCATCGCCGATCTCCACACTTTTCAAATCACCACAACACCCGCTAAGCCTTTCTCCAACCTGCTGTCATCGCCACCTGTTCCCTAGCATCGGCTTCTAACAGTGCAGATTCTTCAGCTTCCCGCGCTCTGGTCCTGTCTTCACAGCCTCCCGTGCAGCACTCAGCTCTCAACTGACAACTATAGCGTCATGGCTTCTCAGCCTCCTCTGCAGAGTTCAACTGAACTGGTTACCCCAATTTTCTTCTTTTTATAATTCCTCAGCGCTGACCGCGTAAACAACACTATGTTTCCCCTATTGCATACGTAACCGTTGCCACGGGAACGTGTTTACCGAGCCGTTGCCCAGAAACGTGTCTGATGTAATCAGTCACCTCACGATCGTTGCATAGCAACCGCTACTCATGTTACAATATTTAATTAAGTTACGTTTCAAATTATGAAGATCATCTTGGGTTTGGTTATGCTTCTATGAAGCAGGAACTGTAGGGCCCGTTGTACAGGAGCGGTTTCTGTGCAACAGAACATTTCATTTTATCGCCGTTAACGTACCTTTGGGACGAAGACCGGCTCTTCTGGAAGTTATTCTTAGTTTCCCCCAGTAAAAGTAACAAGTAAAGCTATCCCTGTAACAGTAGCATAGTGCCTCAACCAACTACGCTACCGCGTGCCCCTAGTTTCCCCCAGTCCCTTCACGAAAATAATGGGATATTCCAATCAAGGATTCTTACAAAATGTTTTAACAGATTGAGAGAAATAGAAACATGTACACTGCTAGCTGGGGGCACGCGGTAGCGTAGTTGGTTGAGGGGCTATGCTACAAGCCGGAAGGTTGCGGGTTCAAGTCCCGATGAGGTNTAAATAATCTTCCTGAGGAGTAAAGCGCGGCCGGTGCGTAAGGCTGACAAACCTTACCGCCATCTTTGAGTCGATTGTCTAGTTAATCCTATGGGCCTTCACGGCCTGGTACAGGGATAGCTTAATACATTTGCTGTACAAAAGAAACTGGATGAATAGATAATCTACTGCAATTACTTTTGCTAATTTGTGGTCTGATGTGCACGTTATATTTGATTTACGGAACCAGTTTCTACTAAGACTTCTATTTTCTCGGACATAGTTAGTTAGTTAGTTATTTAGAGAGGGTGGGTTTCCCCATGCACCGCGACCAGTTTGATCTATTGTGCTTCCCTCTATGATATTCTACCAGTCTCTATACCCTACCGATAAATGGTGCGTACCATCAGTCCCGCCGAGCAAGCGAGTTCGGCCACTTGCTTAGCGGTGTCTATAATGCTTCCCCCATCTATGAGAGGCGTTAGAGACTACTGTTGGGCGGGATGTGTCCTGGAATTTGGCTCAGTGATCCCCTTTGGGGATATGAGGTTCTTTTACGTGCCGTAAAGTTACGACTCGGGACACACAGCTTAAAGTCCCTCCCGGAGGACTTGTTCCCTGAATTTTTCCGCCCTTAAAAATTCGACGACCTCCGCCGGGTATTTGTACCCGCGTACTACGCGTCATGAGGTGGGAACGTAACCTCTAGACTACGGAGGCCGCTTTCTCGGACATAACTATAACGCCATATAGTAAGTTAAAAGTTAAGCGATGCTTCGTATGAACATGTCACTTCCTCTTCAGGGTTGCAAATAAAGACAAGCTTTTTCTGGCTGCCTGATTCATGCTGGTTTCTTGCTTGGCTAACTTTTCAGCCCTAAAAATTGAAGTAATATCTTCCTCCGAAACTTACGTTTACTTTCAGCGGACTACACGGCGTTATATACTATAAAATAGAACTCTTCACAACCTCCACCGTGAAAACGTGAAATCCTACACAATTTCCATTTAGCCTGTTCTCGTCTCTACGTTATTTTAATGATGGGCGTTGTACTATACTACAGTATTGAATGAGAGAAGAGCAGCAAATAATGGATCAAGTTTGTCTTCTGCTTATCGAATAATTAATTGCTATTCACCTTCTGGATGTATGTAAGATATATCTGGGTCATTTGTTCGTGACGTGCTATTTTCCGCTTGGTTACAAGAGCGTGAAAGGAACCCCACGTTTCTATCCCTTTCCGCTGGTCTGTCATCGTAGAATTTAAAGTCACGGACTGTGGCGGAAGCAGATATTTAGGAACTTTGAATGTCTATTGTGGTAGTTCGTTGTTGTACCCTTTATCCAGGAGCTTACCGAGGATTTCGTGTTGGTTGTAAATTATAAGAGGTTGAAAAATCGGTTCTTTTATGGGTTCATGAATAATTTAAAGCACTCTACTGACAGATAATTTAGAGTGTTAAATGAGTTGTGAGGTTTAGTTAACAGATGTTTTGAAAATGTAGCACTCTTCAGATATTTAGGAACAACTACAACAAATCAAAACCTGATTCAGGAGGAAATTAAGAGGCTATTGGATTTGGGTAATGCTTACTACCGTTCAGTCCAGAATCTATTGTCTTCTCGTCTGCTGTCTAAAAACAAAAATTAGAATATACGTGTACAAATCTGTGTATATAGAACGTAAAACATGATATTCGAACCTGCAAAAAACATTTATTTCTCGAAATATCCTCCACCAACACTGATAAACTTGTCCCATCGCTTTACCAGTGCTTCGAAACCGGCAGCATAGAAGTCTTTTAATCCTTGTCTCAGACACTTCCGCACCTGGTCGGTCATCATCTGCGACTTTTGAACATCCTTGAGAGAATTTCTGGACTCAGATGTTCTGTGGTTCTGTATGGGTGTGAAACTTGGTCTCTGACATTAAAGGAGGAACATAGACTGAGGCTGTTTGAGAACAGCGTGTTTAGAAGAATGTTGGACCGAAGAGAGATGAAGTGACAGGAGGGTGGAGAAAACTTCATAATGAGGAGCTTCATAACTTGTACTCTTCTCCAAGTATAATTAGAATTATTAAGTCAAGGAAGATGAGATGGGCGGGACATGTAGCACTAATGTGGGAGAAGTGGACTGCATATAGGATATTGATGGGAAAGCCTAAAGGAAAGAGATAATTAAGAAGACCAAGACGTAGATGGGTGGACAATATTCAAATGGATCTTAGAGAGAGAGGAAGGGATGGTGTGGTATTGATTGGGTTGATATGGCTCAGGATGGGGACCAGTGGAGGGCTCTTGTGAATACGGTAATAAACCTTCTGGTTCCGTAAAATGCTGGGAATATCTCGAGTGGCTACACAAATGGCGACTTCTCAAGAAGGACTCAGCTCCATAAATGAGTGGGGATGAGATGTGAGGTTGATCATGAATGGTGAATTTGGAGCTGTGTCATACATTTTTACTGTTAGTGAAATGTGCGGTCCACAGCTTATCGAACTATGTAGAAAGTTGTACTAAATTACAATTTGTTTTAGAAAATGCATTTTATATGCAGAATTCTTAAAAGCATTTAATACAACGAACAGTAAGTTAAAGGCAACTAAAATTAAATTTCTAAGACATGACAACGGATTTATCCTTTTGTCTAGGACGGAGAATAATGATAATATAAACTACATACTACTACTACTACTACTACTACTACAATATACATATTGTTTCTAAAATAGAAAGTAAATTTACAAGGACAGAAGTAAAGAGGACGTCTAGGTAGAATTTCAGAAGAGAGATTATTAATATAAATTCAAAATTATTGTCCACAAGGAAGATAGTTATTTGTAGAACTCTTAAATTTGGACGGACAGGCAGACTTTTAGAATGTAAGTAAAGGATTAATTAAATATATTTCAAACAGGAAGTCTCATTATTAAATTCCAATTACATTTATATTTCGGTTGATTTTTGTATCTTATTCCACGTCGGAATGACAGTAAACAGAAAGAACTGTATACCTAACTCCATTAAGATGAGTCCTTCTTGGGGAGCTAGTTTGCTCAGCCACCAAAGATATTCCTAGATTCCTAGCATTTATAGAACTCCAAGAATCATTACTGTTTTCACAAAGGCCCATAACTGGTACTTATCTTGAGTCAGATGAATCCAATCTACATCCTCCCATCATGTTTCTTCAAGATTAATTTTTTTATTATATTCCGACCTACGTGTAATTTTTTCATAGTAATTCCTTTCCATTAGGTTTGCAATAAGAAATTTGAATTAATTTTGCTTCCCTCCCATGCGTGCTACATACTCTGTCCAGTTCCTTCTCCTTGATTTGGTGATTCTAATGGTATTTCTCGATTAGTAAAAGTTGTGAAGATCGTCATTATGCAGTTTTCTCTTCCCTTTTACGTCCAAATACACTCCACAGCACCAGTTTCTCAAACACTGTCTGTCTGCGTTCTTCCCGTAAAGTGAGAGGCCATATTCCACACCTACACGCAACAACAAGCACAGCAGCTTTATTCTTGGAATGATACAGCCTTTTAAAAACTAAAATTTTATACTTAGAAATGTATTGAAAATGAAGTCAACAGTTGCTAAATTTCCCAGCCGGAGGCCACTCTGTTGTGATGGACACAGCGAGATTCTCATGTCCTGACATGCGGCCCGCATGGCCCATGGCGCGCAGAATCAATGCGATCGGCAGACAGATGCAAGCCGAAACACTGTCAATGTGACGTAAATTGCACCATTAGCACTACCGACCTAAGTAGTTGTACTGCGGCAAGCCTACGTGCAACAGTGTTCCTTTCTGTGGTTTCCTTTGCGACTCTGTCACTGTCTGGATTATATAGCGTCGAGTTGTAGGACGTTTTCTGAATTGGAAAAGATCTGGAAGTAAACGGCATTTTTCTGGAGGGACTGGGAAAGCAAAGAAAGACCTCGAACTGAATAACACTTTTCCCGGCCGAGTTTCGAACCGAGCACCTCCCGGATAAAAGTGATGAGTGTTATCGTTACACCAGCCTGCAGAGTGCAACGGTGATCCCCTACAATGAAGCGGTTCACCTGGCGACTGGAGGTAGAATAAAATGTAGGTCTTGTTACACAATGTGACATGTACGTGTATGTACTGAGAAGGATCCCATTTTGAAGGTCCGCTGTATGTCCTGACTCAATTTCTTTTTGCTAACGCTCCGCCTCTGTGGTCTAGTGGTCAGCGTTTCTGGCTACAGATCCAGAGGTCCGGGTTCGATTCCCGGCGCTACCAGATTTTTTCGGAGAAGTAGTGGGTCTGGAACGGGGTCCAGTCAGCCTCGTAATGATAATTGAGGAGC
>NW_019725416.1:1954186-1967725 GCF_002891405.2 Cryptotermes secundus | reverse complement strand
CTGACCACGCGCCACCCTCTATCCTCAAATTTGGCACTAAACTTCGCCGACAAGCGGCGGTCGCTCGATAGGTATAGTTCGCTTGCAGACTAAAATCACGGAGTTTTTTTTTTCTTTAAGAGAAATATAGAATAGTGTCATAAGACAAGCGAAATTGTTTCAACTCGTGCGCCAGTAAAATCTGAGCTATGCTCAGTTATACAAGCATGTTGTAAGGCTACAAACACAAGGCTTCCAGTTTATATGTGATATTTGGATTGTGTAATTAAGTGAGACTAATATATAGGTCCTGTGTTAAAATCCGTTTCCAGGAAACGGCTAGTGAAGACCGCAATAGACTGAGGACACTAGTCTGCGTGTGTCAGTGATCTGTAAAGTGTAGTTCGAGTGGTGTGTGTATAAGTGGTCAGTAAACCGAATCGCCAATCCAGTCCCCATCTATAGTCACCCCTACACGTGACAATATAATAGTCCGTGACGAAGGAAACAGACGAAATGATGGAAAGTAGAAAAAGAAGGAGATGGTGGTTCTTTCACATAATCCTTATCGGAGTAATTGCCTGAAGATAATGATAAAACCATCGTAACCTCAATTTGGACAACAAAATTTCTCTAAAATTCAACCAAAATAGGCCTACTTCTCGAAGAGAAATAAACTGTTTTCGCATTGATCTAACACGTATGGCGAGTTAATTATTACTAAACATTTAAAGTAAAATGGTTACTATTTATACCGCATATTTCAACACAAAAAACCTTTGCATTTTTCATAGAGAATGCAATTATAGGTTTCATACTATTATTAGATTTTTCCCCTTTGGCGCTACAGCCCCAATTTGGGCCTTGGCCCACCTCCATGAAAGTCTCTGTTCTACTGCGGTTTACTAGATCTTAGACATTTGGTAGGACTCCTTGGGCGGAGAATCAGCTCGTCGCAAGGCCTCTACCTGTGCACACACACACACACACACACACACACAAATACTAAACATCTATGCCCTGATGGATTCGAACACACGATTCCTGCTTCCGATCAAGCGGAGACAGTGCATCCCTTGGACGAGTCAGCTATTATTAGAATAAACAACGATTTTATCCCAATGCATGATTAACCAACTGGGCCATATAAAAGAGACACACTCTCTTGGCGGATGGTAGTGACCTTCATAGACGCCGTCATGGCAACCTCGGACTCACGAGACTCATTCATTGCTGCAGGAACTCAATTTCTAAATTTGTTTAGGGGAACTTCATGCTTCAAAGAGTTAAGTAGCGAAATTGAGCATCAGAATTGCTAGAGAAACTTATGTTACATGACTCTGATATCGAATAACATCGAACTATATACGAATTGTAATTCGTGTCTGTAAACTGTCGTACCAAAATCGTTAAGTGTTGTACCACGTACGTCACTGGGTTAATTTAGCCGCTTCGATTTGGCTCAGCTGTGTGTTAAGGCTGCTCCAGGCACTGGATGACAATGATGAATTGTGAAGAGGCAAGCCCTCAGAAAGATGAAGTCGTGAGCAGACTCTTCGTGACCCATTTTGTTTTATTTGGGTGAAAGAAGTCCGGAACAATCAGACATGAGGACCGCATAATTGCGCCGATTTCTGCGCGAGAAATAATTGATAAATAGAAATAAATTTTAATATAAAGTCGAACTTTGGGTTTAATCTGTACTGGGATGAAAGCACAAGATTATTTTAACAGGTCTTTATAATATAATTAAACTGTGAAGTGGCCACCGTTTAATATACTAATATTATCTTCGTGGAGAAGAGCCCATATTGAGAAACTGGTAGTCGCGTATTTGGGCAGGAAATTCCCCTCTACTTATGAAGTCCGAACAGACAGCACTGAACTCTGTCCTAAACAAGAAGACTCCAGCCTACGTAATCATATTACGTTTAAAATTAATTTTAATATCCTGAAATATTTTGACCAAAGAGAGATGAAGTGACAGGAGGTTGGAGAAGACTTCATAATGAGGAGCTTCGAGCTTCATAATTTGTACTCTTCTCCAAGTATAATGATCAAGTCAAGGAAGATGAGTATAGGCAGGGCATGTAGCACAAATGGGGGAGACGAATGCATATAGGATATTGAGGAAAGGTAGAAGGAAAGGGACCACTGGGAAGACCAAGGTGTAGGTGGGTGGACAATATTAAAATGGAGTTTAGAGATATAGGATGGAATGGTAAGGACTGGATTGATCTGGCTCAGGATAGGGACCAGTGGAGGGCTCTTGTGAACACGGTAATAAACCTTCGGGTTCCATAAAATGCTGGGAAATTCTTGAGTAGCTGCAGAATTGGTGGCTCCTCAAGAAGAGCTCAGCTCCATGAGTAAGTAAGTAAGTTATCCAGATATCTACCTATTTCAAAGAAATAGCGGCTCCGGTCCGGAAAGTCGAAACCGTCGAAACTAACGGCCGTGGGGATTCGTTGCGCTGATCTCTTGACACACTCTGTCCTCTAAAGTTTGCACTAACTTCGCCGACAAGCGGCGGTCGCTCGGTCGGTATAGTTCACTTGAGGGCTAGAACCACGGAGTTTGTTTTGTTTTTCCTCAAATCTACTCCTAGGCGTGCAAAGTGATGTCTCCCCTCGAAGTTTCCCGACTGAAGTTTTATACGCATTTCTTGTCTCTCCACATGCATGCCACTTGCCCGTTTTGTTTTGGTCAGCAAATAATGCTTGATGAACGGTACAAAATACGAAGCACTTCACTGTACGATTTTCTCAGTCCTCTTGTTACTTACTCTCTACCGACTTCAGGTGTTCCCCTCAGCACACTGTTCTCAGACACCATCAAATGCACGCACACGCCCCAGTTCGCCCAGACAAAGTTTTTCTTAGGGTCAGATAGAACTTGAAAACAGACTCTATTTAGCTTCTTGCCTTAGAATCATGTTTTAAGCCAGTGTAAATCTCGTAAGAGCTTATAATCATGATTTCGGAAATAATTTCTAATATCTAATGTTCCTCATGTGGTTCCATTTCAATTCTGGACTACCCAACTATGTAAATTAATAACAAGAAGTTCTGGACGGAACTAATCTCCTACATTTCTTTGACACAACATAGATTGCATATAAAAAATCAGGGGGATACACGGACAGACGCACAGACACACAGACAATAGGATGATCTTATAAAACTAAAAGAGGAGGATACACAGATAAACAGATAGCAAGATAATCTTATACTCTTCTTTTATTTTTGTAAAATAAGGGAAGTAGGCTAAAAATGTGATTTGTCATATTTTCCATTGTTCAGTCAGTTTTTGTCATCAGACGGAGAAGTTGAAGTTTGATTTCTTGCGTTTCTCGTGTCACTTTTTGTGTTACTAAAACTTACCACGATAGGACTGTATATTATTCGAAGATCTGTCACCATATAACACTTTGGAGCCCTAACTGCATGACGCTAATGTTACTTTCACTGCAGAAATTCACACGGCCGCCATGTTGGTACTGGTGATTGATGTAGGTGCACAAGAAATATGGAAGGAACGTGTCTTGTGTGGCCTGTTATTCATACAGCGTTTCGATTAATTGGCTGAAGTTATTGATGGGGAATGAAAGCACGCATAGGCTTTTACGTACGAATAAAGGTAAAGGTAAAACTACCCCTGTAACAGGCTGTGAAGGCCCATGAGGTTGTGAGAGGTCGAGGCTCCCAAATTTTCCAGACAATCGGCTCACAGATGGCGGTAAAATTGTCAGCCTTACGCGCTGGCCGCCCTTTACCTCCAGAATATTCCCGGTACTCATGTCTGTTAGAGGCTGAGTCGACCCTTGGGCCATAGTGCGGCTGGAAGGATTAGGTCAATTGAAAATTGAACTCACGACCTTGTAGCATAGTGCCTCAACCAACTAAGCTACCGCATAGATATCCGGTTATAATCTCGCCCAGACAGCGAATATCCCGCCTGAGACTTTCTGTAATAACCTGTAGACCCCCCAGATGGTGCAGTAGAACAAGCTGAGTCGCCATTTAAAATCAGCATTACGTCGTGTAGCAGTGGGTCCGAACGTTTTTGGTACTGTTACATCTCAAGCTTGACCTATGAACCAAAATTAGCCCTCCTAGTTTTCAAATGTCAGTGAACAGAAAGAAAATTTCGATTAGTCCTTTTAATTTGTTTTCTCTTACATTATGTTGAAAAAATTGAATACCTATTGCATTTTAAACTCGTTTTATATTAGTTTCGTTATTCATAAAATGGAAATACATCACAAATAACTTTTCTGAAATGATTTTCTTAGTGTGAATGCCGACGCTGTTTCTGCTTGGTTAGTGTAAAGTTGTTGAGGTTTGTCACAGTTAATACACACCTTAAATCATGATTAATATGTACTGAGTGCAGTAAATATTCAGGTAAATTTCAAAGTTTAGATGGTTATTAACTATGCTCGTATTCTCAGTAAGTCAACGGGATTGTACACGCAAAAGCTGCGTTTACTAACTGTGGAGGATAATGACAGCGCCATAGCTCAAGCGGTTAGTCGTTGGCTTCCCACCGCGGCGGCCCGGATTCGATCCCGTGTCTGGTCAAGTGGGATTTATGGTGGACAAAGTGGCGCTGGGACGGGTTTTCTCCGAGTACTTCGGTTTCCCCTGCCAATCTTCATTCCACCAAATTCTACATCATCATAATCACCCGGGCAGGCTACAATAGGCCAATCAGTTGCCGCCGTGCCGACTGGATCCCATAGGACTCAACCTCCCACTAAACAAATTAAAAAAACTGGAGGATACAAGTGTAAGCCCGGTGACGTTTACTAGTGTCCTAAAAATCAGATGAGTCATGGCCACAAAGTGCCTGCACACCCTCATATTCGGGACAATGAAAGTCGTGACAACACACAGACATTCTTATTCGGTACGCAGTCGCAAGAAACAACTACAGAAATTATAAGATATTAGCATTTTAAAAATTACGAAGATTCGAATAAAATTACACCATAGTTTATTTGTAGTATAACTGGATTTTGGACTAGAAGACAGCGGTTCTCCTTTCTCTTCTTTACGCGCAAGGGAGGCAGTTTCTACTTTGTGTTCTGGAGTTCCGTCATTTGAATTATAGCTAAGGCTCACGATTATTTCAAATGAAGTCTCTCGTGGCTCTTCAGGTTCTTGATAGACCGGGTCTGATTTCAGTTTCTTGCAGTCAATAATTAGTTTTCACGTCAAGATGATTCAGTGTAGGTTGTATGTTAACTCGATCATTCGTTTAAAATGTGTCCCTAAGTGATCACTGCCCTTCCCAATTCCGCAGAAAATGTATTATAGTTTACCACAAACAAACAAACAAACAAAACAAACACCGTGGCCTGTAGTCCGCAAGCTTACTATACCGACCGAGCGACCGCCGTTTGTCGGCGAAGTTAGTTCCAACTTTTGCGGATAGAGGGTGTCGCGTGGTCAGCTCAGCGAATCCCCACGGTCGTTAATTTCTGATTTCTAGACCAGAGCCGCTATTTCCTTGAAATATCTCCTCAATTATCATCACGAGGCTGACCGTTCCAGACCCACTACTTCTCAGAAAAAAAATCTGGTAGCTCGGGGAATCGAACCCGGAGCTTTGGATCTGTAGCCAGGAACGCTGACCACTAGACCACAAAGGCGGTTCGTACCCTTGTGCTTATTTGTCTCTAATCGCTGTGCTACCGAGTCCATGAGCCCGGATAGCGCAGTCGGTATAGCGACGGCTGACGAGTTGGAGTTCGATTCCCGGTAGGGTTGAGCTTTTCTCTTCTCCGCATCGTCTTGACCGGTTCTGGAGCCCATCCAGCCTCCAGTCCAATTGGTACCAGGGGATGTTTCTCTGGGGCTGAAGCGGCAGGGGCCTGAAGCTGACTACTCCCAACTAGTGTCGAGGTCAAGAACACGTGGCTCTATACATCTACTCCCCATAGGCTTTTATTGCCTAGTGGTTACTTACTTAAACAGAAGAACAACTTTATATTACCTATATCGACTTCAGTGAATCCTCCCTGTGACTTAAAATTGCTGTTATTCTGCTGCTTAGATCGTGGGAAGGCGTTCATGCTTAGATCGTCCCTAATCATCCGTGTAACAGTACGCAACATTATTGTTTCCCTACAGTGAGAAGTTGTTGCCCACACTCTGGACGAATATTCCTTGTCGGTTATCCGCTAGTGCGCGTCCAGTATGTCTGCAGCTATCCTCCATCCGCAACATTAACAGTCGGCTTTCTCCGGTTTCATGACAGCAGCAAGTTTCTTGTACATCTGAATCACTCTCAACAGTTGAGGTAGATCGGTTTCGTGTAGTACATTAAAACGGTAATGATCTCAGTACTCGGTGTTGTTTGTCGTCATGCCTGCAATATAGGCAACACAAATACTCCGATGTCGCATGTTTTGCCGGACTCGAGTTGCAACGCGACAAATGTTGAAAATGGGATTTATTTTGATTTTCTCGTTTTATTCCCCACAGCAAATGAGTTACATTTATTGGAACGGAATGTACCAAGAGCCTTGTAATAAATAATTTCAAATCAATGTATATGCATTTTTTGTATATGGGCTGAATATCTCTCTGCATGATTTTAACGATTCATTGCTATTTCAAAATTTTGCGAGCTGTAATTTTCTAAGATGCGTGTAGATGGTTGATGCTATTCTAAAGTACCTTTGGGATGATTCAAGTATTGTCAGTTATTTGTTCTTAATTATGTGAAATTATGCACAGTGATAATTTTTATATTTGGCAGAATAAATTGTGCAAGAAAATCGTGAGACTTATAAAGGTTCCTGAGGTAATTTAGCGTGAGAGATTGCAATGCTGGGCTGGGTTCTAGCTACGTTGTACTCTCCAATAATTGACATTTTCCTTGTCATATAAACGTCCAATATCCGAAATCACCCGAAAATAAAGTTCGATTCAAAAAATTCGATATCCGTTACCTCAGATAATCTTATAATTAATTAACTGCACAAGGAAGAGTCACCCATGAGGAACTCATTAATTTTGCTCAGATAGTCAACAAATGTACACTGTTTGTTGTATGGAACTCAAAAAGAGTCCCCCACTGAGCCGTATTCTGAACCAGATTTATTAATTTCACATGTCTCTGTGTTCTAGTGGTCAGAGTTCCTGACTACAGATCCAGAGGTCTGGGTTCGATTCCCGGCGCTACCGGATTTTCTGAGAAGCAGTGGGTCTGGAACGGGGTCCTCTCAGTCTCGTGTGGTTAATTGAGGAGCTATATGAAGGAAATAGCGGCTCTGGTCTAGAAACCCGAGATTAACGGCAGTGGGGATTCGTTGCGCTGACCACGCGACACCCTCTATCCTTAAAAGTTGGCACTAAACTTCGCCGACAAGCGGCGGTCGCTCGGTCGGTAGAGTTCGCTTGCGGACTAAAATCACGGAGTTTGTTTTACATCCTCACAGTTCGCTACTACTAAGATCCATTTTAATATTACACTCCAGCCTAGGCCTAGGTTTCCCAAATTCTCCCCTCCTTCAGACTTCCTAACTAAAATAGTTTATGCATTTCGCATATATCGCTTGCGTACTACATTCCCCGCCCATCCTGTTCTTATGACTAAACCATCTAACATGTCATATCATAGATAATTTCCCCATATGAGTTAGTCTATAACCCTGAAGACCATAGTACTGCAAGATAGTGACGGCTTCAGGAAAGATGGTTGCCATGGTGGCTGCAGACATTGCGCAGGACAACAGGCAAAACCTATATACCGCATCGCGGTTACTATTTAGATAACCGCGGAAGTTGTTTCCCACGGCCCGCCCTTGCTAATGACAGTGTAGCATTGGGTGTTGGCACGGGAACCTGCTTCATCACTCGCAGCGGCCGCTTCGAAAGGTGCGCTTTACGAAGATAATTGATTACTGGCACAGGTGAGGTAGCTTCAGCGGGGCATCATTTGTATCTCACGTGCACTGATATCAAGGAGAAGAAAAGTACTGCGAACAGGCTTGAGAAAAATAGTTTGTCTTTGAAAACACTGTCCACAAATTTCTTTAAAATGTTTCCCTACTTTCTGGTTAGAAGGTTTGGAATTTTTGTGCACATCTTCGTTTCTTTAAAGAAGATATATTAAGGCAGTTAAAACAATTGTCATGTGTATTTCATTGGCTTCCCAACCTCAGTCGTTCTTCTTGCCAGAATTTCTTGCTTATTTTGTGTCCCAATACAACAAGACGTAAAACTGTATTATATGTAGAGCATAGAGCATATTCATAGTTTCCAACAAGAAACAAACATATGAAGGAAGAAGAAAGGACAGGAAGTAATAAATAAAGAAGGAAGTAATTATGTATTTTTTTATTGCTAGTCGGGTGGGACTAAGGGAAGTACTCGGAGAAAACCTGCGCCAGCGCCACTTTGCCCACCACAAATCCCACTTGACCAGACTAACCGCTTGAGCTATGGCGCGGTCTAAGTATTTATGTAGGATTTGAGGTTATCGAAGCGGTGACTATGAAGATTTCAATCTTCTGATGTAGTATAATGCCGTGTAGTCCATTGTAATTTAACTGACGTTTCGGAGAACCTATCGCTTCCGTATTCAGGGTCGAAGAATAAGGCAAGCAAGGAACTAGCGTGGACAAAGTCCTAAAACCCGGTAATTCTGAGTATTATGCACTATCGTCAGAACCTTTTAAAATCTATTAGAACGTCCTACATTCGCGTAAGAGCCACATACAAATTTACTGTAAAGCATGAAGCATACTGATGTCCAGTTTTCGTGAAGTATTCATAGTATTTTCACACAATATACGTCCAGGCAAATATGGAATATTTTTAACACCCATATAAAGAAATTGGGTTAGCTCAAGCAGTTGTATTGAGGAGTAAGCGGTTCGATGATGGTATGAATGAATAGATGTAGTTAATTCAACAGCTGGCGGTACGTTTTAATGAACTGAAAAATAAATTAATTTGGGTCAGTATAATTAAAAAATATATTGTGGCATGATGGCTGAAAGCCGAAGTAGTGGAACAAGAAAATGAGATCGTTGCTAGGCAACGGCTAGGTAAGTACGTTTCCGCGGTAACAAATAGCGATGCAGCAATAGAATACACAGTGTTTTCTATGCAGTCCAAGGCAAGTTTTTATAGCGAGAACCAGCAGCAACACTGAAAGCGTTTGAAGTCTTCCAGAGCCGTCAGTGAGTAAAATATGGCCATGAGTTCCGTGGGGCTCGGAACCAAGAAACACTGTGCTGGCGCGGGTCAGCAGCGATTTAGCAGTCAGTCAGTCAGTCAGTCAGTCAGGCCAGCACTAAGTCGTGTTGCACAACTCCTAGAGTCGTGAAGCAGTAAAATATGATCATGGGCTCCGCGGAACTCGGAAACAAAAATGACCGTCCTGGCGAACACCTGCAGCAATTTGCCTAACCACCAGTCCAGTGAGTCATGAGTTGCATTGTTAGCAGCCGCTACCTAGCAATGACTAGTGTATGAAACAGAAAAACTGTATGTGTTCTGTAGTTGTAGTGAACTATAGAGTGTGTAAATCAGTGAGACTGTTACCGTTATTTGTAGTTACGAGTTATAAGCTTTCAGTAAATCCAGTTATCAATCCAAGCCCCTTGTCTAGTCACTAGTACGTGACAACTAGTGTCAGAAAATTGGGTATAGATGTGTTTTGTTCATGATTTATAAAGTTACTTTTACGCAACTGGCTGGAACGGACAGAGAACCATATTTCAGGTCGATTTACCACGCAGGTAAGGTATTCCGAGCGCATGTGGAAGGATTCTTTACAAAAAAAAAGTGAATATTTCTGTCTAGACAGCTTCCAGGCTCACCGAAGCACGGATTCCGTTTCCAACGTTACCCTTCTTGGGTCACAACGTTATGACTATCTGCCCTGCCACTTAGGATTAGTCGACGTTTTGACCATGGGGATACAGCGCTTCTATTCGGGCCGCACAGTTGTTGTGGCTGAGCCCTTACCCGGAATATCGCCTACCGCTGTCGGTGTGTGATTGTACGTGATCCACTGGGCACTTTCTTGGATTTCTCCAGTTACCGAATTTTTAATTATATGATTTATTCTTTTGGGAGGATGATTACGTATCCTACCTTGTATTCGGGAGGTCCAGGTTTAGAATCTCAGCCAGGAGACCGGCTGTCTTGACAATATTGTCCTTGTTCTTCCGTCCCTTCCGGCAAATGTGGCAGAGATAGTACCTTAAAATAGTTCATGTCAGTTCCCTTTCAGTTCATCATTTACATACTCAATCTCTTCCTAAGATACACAACTGCACTTAGTGCCTAAAACTGTATTATCAATGCTTTATTAAATTATTATTATTATTATCGTCATTAATTATTTCCTGTTGCTCCCTATGGAACACAGGGCATACGTGAGACGCCATTTCATTTCAGTTTCCTAATCTTATAGACAGTCGGTAGGACTCCCTGAACGGGGGAGCAGTCCGTCACAAGGCCGCTGCATATACAGGACAACACAAACACAGACCGACATCCATGCCTGGAGTGGGATTCTAACCCAGGATCCCAGTGTTTGAGCAGGCGAAGTATTTCGTGCCTTAGACCGCGCAGTCACTGTGATCGGCCTTTACTACTTACTTTTTATACTCGTATAGTTCAACGAGACGTCACCGTGGCAACTATTACAGAACGTCAGTCAGTCACGGGGTCAGTTTGGGTCCTGGTCTTAAAGATGTGGAAACGTATTCGAATGTCGGCACTTCTTCATACCATCCTCATGATGTCCTGATGAGTGAATAGATCAGATTGTTGATATTGTAGAATGTAGACCCGTTGCTAGGCAACAACCGCGAAATAAGCAAATATACATCAGCCGTTACTGAGTAAGGGCTTCACAAACAAATATGTTCTCACGGAAACAACTGAATTACAGCAATGAGAAGCGGTGTCTTCTATGTGGTCCGTGCCTAGATGCTATAAGCAGGACAATTAGCTCAAGGGGCTTGGGGGCCAAGACAAACTGATTGGCGATAAACCGCTAGTTGTAAAGTTATTTTGACTGACTTTGAGTGCAGTTCAATTGAATGAAGTGAAGTGAAATAGTTGTTTGGTGAGTGAGTGTGTTAGAGAACTGCTGAGGTTCAGCCCTGTTGAGCCGTTGCGGTTATAAGCTGGTAGCCGAGGCACTGGAATATTTCGGGAACCCAGAGGAAGGGGAACGTCCGCCTTTGGAAGTCGCTACCAGGCAACGGCTGGAGAAGACACAGCAGACTGAGAAAACTTAGTGCGTGCTCTAGTGAACTACAGAGTGTGTGATTTAGCGATAGCGCTGTACTTACTTGTAGTTACAACCTGTAAGTGGTCAGTAACTTCAATTCCATTATCCAAACCCCGTCTATAGTCACTCATACACGTGACAGTATATATTGCCTGTGGCGAGTCGCTGTAAGTAACAAGTGCCCACTTCGTTCTTTTATTTACAACAGAACAATACCAAGATTACAAGACCACAGGAGGCCTACTCCTTCCGAAGGAGAAGTGAAAGTTTTAAATATTATCTTTGAGAGATCGTACCAAGAGCATCTCTCGAAGTTCGTACGTTCCACTCTGAAGTACTTCGTTCCATTATCATTTATTACCTCGTTATGTAACCAACTGGCTGATCCCATTGTGCGTTGGGTGCCTTTTATGAAACCCGAAACGTCATTACCGTGTTCACAATTGCTCAGCACTTGGCCCTGCCCTGAGCCATATGAATTCAGTCCAGATCCTCACATTCACGTTCTTTAAGATCTATGCGTGTTACATATCCGGGCCATTTCGTGAATATCGAATTTATCATCTTATTTACATTCGGCGAACCGTACAAATTATGCAACTCCTCATTATGCAACGTGTAAACAAAACTGCATTAAAATCACGATGCTGTGAATGTTATTTTTTAATTATATGTACTCGAAGAAATCTGAGTGGTTCATCCGTTACCTTCCATGCAACGAGTTTCACTGTATGCACACCACACTGCGCCTACTGCGTACTATACGCAGACATTTTTGCACATCTCATGTGATAATCTCAGCAGCAGCAGCAGCAGCAGCAGCAGCAGTAGCACTGTCATCTTCAGGTGCTGCTTCTTCTGAGACAGCAACAGCGAGCCGGTTGTCTCAGCGGTACTGCTTTTGACATATTTTCGGAAATTACCTTTTTCGAATCTCAGACAGTAAACAGGTTACCGGGGGCATGGGGTAGCGTAGTTGCTTGAGGCACAATACTACAAGCCAGACGGTCGCGGGATCGAATTCCGATGATGTGGAATTTTTTTTTCAATTTACCTAATCCTTCCAGCCGCACTATAGCCCTGGGGTTGACTCAGCCTCTAACAGAAATGAGTACCAGGGGGTAAAAGGTGGCCTCGGTCTAGAAAACCGAAATTAACGGCCGTGGGGATCCGTTGCGCTGACCACGTGACATCCTCTATACCCTAAAGTTAGCACTAACTTCGCCGACAAGCGGCAGTCGCTCGGTCGGTCGGTATAGTTCGCTTGCGGACTCAAGCCACGGAATTTGTTTGAAAAGGGTGGCCGGCGCGTAAAGCTGATAACCTCACTGCCACCTGTGAGCCGATTGTCTAGAAAATGTGAGAGCTTCAACAACTTACAACCGTAACGGCCTTTCACAGGGATACCTTTACCTTACACAGGCTTACCACAACTGTAATTTTCGTGAATTTTTTAAGCCCTTCCACCTTAATGTCGGGACTTATCGTGAGTAATTCATAACCACTCCCTCCAGATTCACCATCATATTTATTCTACAGGCGCATTCGACGC
Organism: Cryptotermes secundus; assembly: GCF_002891405.2. Taxonomy (NCBI): domain Eukaryota; kingdom Metazoa; phylum Arthropoda; class Insecta; order Blattodea; family Kalotermitidae; genus Cryptotermes; species Cryptotermes secundus. The sequence continues at coordinate 1,954,926 of NW_019725416.1, read as the reverse complement.
TGAAAAGCGTATACGGTTGATATGAATCGTCAATGTAGTTCCTAAATTAATCTGAATACTTGCAAATTGGAATATTATTCTTCTTATTCTTCTACGTTCGTATTAGGTCCTCTGGCCTGTTTCCAGTCAGAGCTAATCTGGTACTATAGACCTTTTATAGACAGTTGGTAGGATTCCTTGGACGGGGGATCAGCTCCGTCCCAGTGCCGCTACCTACGCAGAGCAACACAAACACAGAAGAAAGGGGGACAAAGATCCATGTCTCGAGTGGGATTCGAACCTACGATCACTGTGTTTGAGCGGACAAATACACTTCATGCCTCAGACGGCGCGGCCAGTGTGATCGACAAATATTAAAAAAATAAAAATTATATAGCATATCGTCTTGTGCCATATACGAGCTTCGTAAGGAAAAAAGTTCTCATTTTAGTCATAAAATTAGGCGATAATGAATCATGATAAAAACACCACACAAATATTCACGTTGGAACAATTCAGAAGCCTGGAATAGGACAATTTTTTTTCTCATATTTCTCCACACGTAATAATCCTCCCCCCTCATTCGACTCCAAATAACCCATGTAGCTGATAACGGTCGTCAGTGTACTAAGAGAATTCCAAGTTATAATATTCGTCAGAGCCGGTCACGGTAGCCGAGCGGTCTAAGGCATGCACTGTCTTCGCTCGCTCGGAAGCCGGGATCGTGGGTCCGGATCTGTTTCCTGTGAGGTACGAACTGA
>NW_019725416.1:1948537-1954031 GCF_002891405.2 Cryptotermes secundus | reverse complement strand
AATATATATATATATTCGTCAGAAAGATATACTTTTTAGTAACACTTCATATTTTTTATTATTATTCTTACTGAAGTGAGACTGAGTCCACTTGGTACTGGAGCCACTACTGGCCTATTGCCCCAGCCTCAGATGATAGATGTTGGTGATTGTGGAGCAGTCGGTGGAATAGGATTGGCAGAGGAAAGCGAAGTACTCGGAGAAAGCCTGCCCCAGTGTCAATTTTTCCGCCACAAAACCCACATGGCCAGACCCGGCCTGGAACCCGGGCCGCCGCGGTGGGACTCCAGCGACTAACCGCCTGAGCTATGGTGCAGCCAACACTTTGTCTTGCTGTCGTTACGAGCTGTGCAGCAAAAGATGGAATTTCAAGTGAATGGTGAGAAGAGGCGGCAACGAAACATGAAGTAAACACCACACAAACACTGCTGGAGCCTATGAGCTTAACAAGCTCAACTACTTAGTGGCCTTAGAGAACTTCCATTCTTACGCCAGCATTCTAGTGTTGTTTTGCAGTAGACGCTGTCTATATCACAAGCATATGACGTCCTTTTATCTATATATAACTTATCTGTACAGACTGGTTAAAAACAATTTTCAAACTTTGTGCAGGCAAGGTAAAGGTAATGGCAAAGTTGTCCCTGTGCTTAATTAATTAAGCACTATGCAATAAAAACGTATGGGGAGTGGAGGTAGAGCTTCACCATTCTTGACTTCGGCACTAGTTGGAGGCGAGTAGTCAGCTTCACGCCCCTCTCGCGTCACAACCGTGAAAGAACCTTCTGTACCAACTGGGTAGGAGGCTGGGTGGACCCTGTGAAATAGAGATGAACTTCATGCCTCTGTCGTCCAGCCCCTAACCCTTCGCTATATCGACTGTATAGTGTGAACTGCACGATGACTAATCAATGATGAACCGGAAAGCACAGAGAGAGAAGCGCCAGTAGCCTGTTTCGAGGTGATATCTTGGCACTAGTGTGGAGGAACTGAAGAAAACCATGAAAAATATTAGTCATTATATTCTGTGTCACATGCTACATCAGGAGATGATGAATTGTGTAATTCCATTTAAACATAAGCCAAGGATTAAAAAGTAAAATTAATGTCCCTGTGCTTAATGAAGCATCTCGGCATGAAGAAGCATGAGGAATGGAGATTTAGCTCCACCATTCTTAACCTTCGCACTAAATGGAAGTGAGTGGTCAGATTCATATCCCAGCCGCTTTACCCCCGGGGAAACAGCTGCAGGGATCCATTGTACAGGAGGCTGGATGGGACCCAGAGCCAGCCTGAATGCTATAGAAACTAACCTCCGTGGCTTGAGTCCGCAAGCGAACTATACCGACCGAGCCACCACCGCTTGTCGGCGAAGTTAGTGCCAACTTTAAGAGGATGTGGACCCCGTTTCAGACCCATTACTTCTCAGAAAATCTGGTAGCGCCGGGAATCGAACCCGAGACCTCTGGATCTCTATCCAGGAACTCTGAACACTAGACGGTCAGACCACAGAGGCGGTCAAACCAATGAAGAATTTTGTGAAAAATAACTAAACATAATTTGTTGCACTTTCATTCCTCTTTCATACTTTAATGTGTTTAAATTTTTAGGTACTATACGGGCGTATATAAGATCCTGAACTGATTAGCAGTAAGAGTTTAGTTCGATTTAATTTTGACGCGTTTCAGTTCATACTGTTGTTGTGAGCGACTAGGTATCCAGGCAGGTGAATTTGATCAACTGTCTCCATTGTTCCAGACGACAAGATACACGACTACTGGGACCGATGCGTTTGCTTGCATGAGTGAATACGACTGAGGGGCATATGAGAAATATCCTTTTGGGCGCTTCGTCTGCCTCCACGCCCAAGGGAGTGTATGGAAGAAGGGTTTTCACTTCCCTCAGCATCCAGCTCCAGAGCCCCTCGCAGTGTGAGCGGGCCAATCCAAACCCATCAACTACAGCCTGCAGGCGGGCGGGAAGAGCGGGCGGTGTATATACAAACCAACTCTCGAGTCTTCAGTGGGCACAGTTCAGTTGTATGGAAGTTGTTAGGGTGAGCAGCGAGTCCAAGCGGTCCACTGTTTGCAGCGACTACACATGGCCAACGCTTTGATGCAACACTAACTAAATCTTCCTGAACCATATCGTATTAGAGTTTTTTTGTTGTTGTGGTTTTATGAATATTACGAATTAACTGCCGACGGACTTGAGCTTCGGTAGACACTCATAGCTGTACAGTGTCTGCGCAGGCGTCGTCCTCAGGCTTCTGTGCGGTTACAGCCAGGACATCAAGGATGGACCTTCACCGACACCTCCGGTGAGTGTTTATTTTCTTTGCGGTTTTTATTGTGCTGTTACACATAAGTGTCACCATACCAGTCATATATAGTTTACATACGTACTAGACAAGCTATTCATTTCTGCCAAAAGGACAGGCTCTGTAACTGACAATTCCAATAGGTCTGTATAGCGACGGGCTACGGGCTGGACGGCAGGAGTTCGATTCCCAGCAGGAATAAGAGACTTCTCTACTCCCCAACGTCCAGACCGGCTCTGGGTCCCATCCAGTGGGTACCGGAAGCTGTTTCCACGGCGGTAAATCGGCCGGAGTGTGAAGCTGACCACTCACCTCCATCTAGTACCGAGGTCAAGAATGGTGAAGTTAAACTTCCACTTCCCAGTGCGTCTTGATGGCGTGATGCTAAATTAATTAAACAAAAGGAAACTTTACCTTATCATGGACAGGGTAGATGCTTCAAATGCGGTTCAGTTGGAGTCGTACGAGTGAAACAGAACGTAAACCAACGTAATGTAAATGTCGGTAGTGGAATTTCCAGCACGGTAGATGTAAGACGTAAAGTAGTTCCACGGACAATGGCAGATGGGGAGTGACAACTCTGAATAATATACGACGATTTTAAAATGCAATTTCTAAAAGAATGCAATTTCGTAAGAACGACTTAGCGATAACGAGCCCAGCTTGTGTGTTCAATGTACCGGTGCAGTGTATATGAGCGTATATAATGAAATGTGGATTGTGTTCTGCATATTTTGTCAGAACAGTCATAAGAATTAGAGCTCTGATACTGTGATCGGTGCCTCTAACACGCAGGTTATAGCTTATTTATTGAAAAAAATATATTACCTGTACTTGGCCGTACGCAATTCTGCTAACCTCACTAGACGAGGAATTCGGATATTTTGGAGAAATAAAAACATCGCTAATATGATAACACGTAACTATCGGTAAGAAGCATCACGACATGAAGGCGAATGGAGGAGTGGATGTATAGATCCACATTTTCTTGACATCGGCACTAGTTGGAGGTGAGTGGTCAGCTTCACGGCCTGGTCGCTTTACCCCCGAGGAAAGTCCCTGGTACACATTGAATAGGAGGTTGGGTGGACCCCAGAGCCAGTCTGGACGACGTGGAGAAGAGAAAATTCTTGACTCTACAGGGACTCGAACTCCGACCCCTCGGTCGTTCAGCCCGCAGCCAGTCGCTATACCATCTACACTATCCCGGCTTGTGAAGATCTCGTGTTAGCGATTTTAACATAACTATTTATAATTGTATTATAACTTAGAATCATTTAATCATTTAAAGACCACTGCGTGCTATATTTAGCATCTGTTTTAACGTTAAAAATTCCAGATTTCCTCCGCAGATTGTATTTCTAAATTTCGTATTATTTTCCTATGCAGTATTAACGGATTGTTCTTCGTAATGGACGCGCAGTGTGTAAAGTATAAAATAAATTTAAAAAATACTGTTTAGATAATTTTCAGGCTTTAAAGAGTTAATACTCAGATGTGGCTCTTCGAGTCATTCAGTTCTTCGTGGGAATGGAATATCTCGGTATTACCAAATGAACCCGATTTTTAGAGTCTGTAGATTAATATGATGGCAGTGATTTAGTTTTTAAATCAAGCATGGGAGAGATGAGGAGTGAATACAACATTTTTGTCTGGAAAACATGAATGAAAGAGATCACTTGTGAGACCTAGATGTAAATGGAAGAATATACTGCTTTGGATCTTTAAGAGAGAGGGCGAAAGGACGTTGACTGATTAATCTGGTTAGGGTCTAGTGGCGTAATCGTATGAAAGTGATAATGAAATGTTGAATTCCATAAAAGGAGGGGATTTCTTTGACCATACACACAATTATTAACATTTTAAGAACCGTTTCATAGATTTGTTCTGCATTGGTCGCCAACATATGTCGCCTCCTAATACAGAGATATCCTGCATTGCACGATAAATGTAGCATGACCATGTGAATTATTCCTGCTGTAAATTAATATATCTATAGAAGTGTATGTTGTCGTTCAATGGAATATATTCTTGAGCTCTGACGACTAGGAATATAATACTGCTGCCTAAAAATGACATCTGTAACAAATAAACAACCCATCTCATTAATTTTTATTGCTTCTGATAAATGGTGATTGATATATTATTGTTATTATTTGATTTTTAAAATCATAGGCCTGCTTCTTATACGAATGAAGGGGTCATAATTTGAAGTAGGCCACGATATGCTGCATGTTCTGAATGTGACCCCGTTCTTCAGTAAGTGTCTCTGTGTGCTCCATTTATATATAAAAACGACTAAATGCTTGATGTGATAAGAGAGCCAGTGGAGAACGAGGGATTACGAATGAGAATAGTGCAAAACTAGTTCGCTAAGATGATTAATCGGCTCATTAATAGAACAGATTATGTTAGAAGATCAGTCATTCTATCAGCGTCTTACGGTTCTTCTCCCTACGGATTAGCACAAGACTGTACCCGATTATAGCTGCATTTCGGATTGTTACGCGGTAGCGTAGTTGGTTTGGGCACGCGGGCTGGATTCCCAATGGGCTCATTGGATTTTTAATTGACATAATCCTTTCAGCCGCATTGTGGCCCTGGTGTCGACTCAGCCTCTAACAGAAATGAGTACCAGCAATCTTCCTGAGGAGTAAAGGGCGGCCGGCGCGTAAGGCTGAAAACCTTACCGTCATCTGTGAGCCGATTGTCTAGAAAATGTGGGAACCTCGACGTCTCACAAGCCTATGAACCGCCACGATCTGTTACAGGGATAGCTTTACCTTTTGTTAGTTTTCACTGTATTATCGAAGTGGTTGTGAAGAACTGAAAGTTTGTACCAGGAAGACGGTGTCGAAGGCAGTAAGTCATTGAATTTGAACCTCTGTTTTGTGGATGAAAAGTTTAAGACTCACTCCGACATAGCAATGAAAAGTTAGAGTTTACAGAACAGTTTTTACTGTAGCTGAAAATGTGAAGCTTTAGCCCATCCTTATTTGGACCAGGTTTTGGTATTTACTAGGAGTACTTCAGTTCACAAAATTTGTAGTTATTTATTTAAAATTTAGTAAATACCGTATTTACGCATGTATAGGCCGCGTGCGTGTATAGGCCGCAGCACAATTTTCAGACAGAAATTATAGAAGAAATAATTTTCTTGGAATATTATTTCAGGAG
>NW_019725416.1:1944936-1948513 GCF_002891405.2 Cryptotermes secundus | reverse complement strand
TTAAATCAAGTGTGATTTCGAATATTTCGAATATAAGCCGCACCCCAGTTTTCCTCTTGAATTTTTGGCAAAAAATGTGCGGCCTATACATGCGTAAATACGGTAAATTCTAAATCCAGTAAAACAGTAATTTGTATGTTTTGGCGATTGAACATTTATTGTGTTATTATCCCAAAGAAAATTCCTGTTTGGTTATGAGTACGAAATAAGTAGTAGATATTGCTTGCTATCATATTTACACTTTAGAAATTTACTTGACGTAATTTCCTGCCCGAAAAGTTTGCTGAATCGTCTTTAGTAATTGACACAGTGACATTAAATTATACTGGACCTCAAGGTTGACAGCTGACACGAAAATCATATACAAAACGTGGAATTCCTTATTATGCTCTCGTAACTGGGACAGGCAGTTGTTGTCTTCGGAACGGATGATGTGATGTGTCCCTTTGTGTCCCGCTGTCAGTTATCTCTGGATTAATCTTATTAATGACCAGGGCCAGATTTAAAGGATGGGGGCTACCGTGGCGGTCACTCCGTGGCTTCCACAAAACAGAAAGAATCTGCATATTGTACTGAGACATTTGATTCTCTGAAATCACAACAACAACAAAATAGTTTGTATATTTAGTTATTACAAGAAATAAGAACAAAAAAAATTGTAACCTAAATTTGTTGGTGTTAATAAAGGACTCCACTTTGTTACTGCCTCGAGGCCCTACAACTGTAAATCCGGGCCCATTAATGGCGAGTCACCGCACGTTGTTTTTTCCCACTCTGTGTGTGTCTACTGTCTACTCTTCTCTGGACTAGTGACTAATATTTCCAGAGAAAAAATATTTTCTTATCGCATATGTAATTGGCCAGCATCTAACGCCAAGAATTATAAGTATGAGCTGAATATTTTCAGAAATAAACAAACAGAAACAAACTCCGTGGCCTGTAGTCCGCAAGCGAACTGTACCGACCGACTGAGAGAAACCCGCTTGTCGGCGAAGTTAGTGCCAACTTTTGCGGATAGAGGGTGTCACGTGGTCAGCGCAACGGATCCCCACGGCCATTAATCTCGGTTTTCTAGACCGTTATATTTTCAGAAATGCGTTTTCAAAATATTAAAGCGCAATTCCTTCAAAAATAGTTTTTCACCATGGACTAGTTATATGTAAATAACCCGACCTTAAAAAAGGTAAAGTTGTCCCTGTGTAACTAATTAAACACAACGCCACGAAGGCGTATGGGGGAGTGGATGTATAGATCCACATTTTCTTGACCTCTGCAATACCTGGAGGTGAGTGGACAGTTTCACTCCCCGGCCGCTTTACACCTGAGGAAATAGGATAGGAGACTTGGGCCCCAGAGACAATTCTTGACCCTACCGGGACTTAACTCCGACCCCTCGATCGTCCAGTCCGCAGCCAGTCGCTATACCGCCTGCGCTATCCCGTCTCATCTTACACGACTGTATTGGAGTAAAATGGACACATGCAGTTTTGTTCTGAAAAAGTTAGTACAGCTTTTCATAACAGCCCCCGACTGACAGATTAACGTACAACCTATCATACCCCCACCCTTCCGGTTTTCTAAGTGATGTATTACACCAGTAGTTTTTGTTCCTTTATGTAATGATTATTAGAAATATTATCATCTCATAACCAAGAAATCAGCATGTAACACTGTGTCTAGACATTCTCGATCATGTAAAAACGTCTTTTGAAACCAAAGGAATCCACGAACATAGACAAGAAGCCCTGACTCAGCAGGAACACTGCATACAGTACGGTCAGTGATATAAATACGGAACCTGAGTGTAGTCTGCCTTTGGAAACAGCCAGTTTAAGCATACCTGCTTTCTGTGTGGCGGCACGGTGCTTTCAGGTCTCCAAGGTCCTCCTGGTATAACGAACAGGGCGCCTGAGCTTTCCCTCCATCCCTACACACGTTCATACCGTCACAAGTACCGGGGTTTTTGGACTGTCTATCGTCCGGTATTCTAAAAACTGGAAACTGGATGTCATTGAGTTTAGCTCTTTCCAAAGGACCCAGCAGAGTAGGTGTCTCCCCCTTACTTGAGGACGGAAACAGATCCATTTTCCGAAACGTTGTGTTCTCTGGCTTTTAGAATATTTGACAGAGTTAAAAAAAACGTTAATTCTGAGTGCTATATACACCATCATCAGAACCCTTTAGGATCTACATGACGATATCCTGTTCGTCTCGCAGGATTGATTCGCCTATTAATTAAAGGCTGTATTGAAGCTGTATCTTCTTCTTCTTCTTCTTCTTCTTCTTGCTACAGCCCTTGTCTCCTTTGCTCAGAGAAGCTTATAAATCCTCTTCATACTAATGAATCTGTTATGGTTCATACCATTACTAGACAACACAAAATAATCCGGACAAATAACCAGGCTGACTACGGGTAGAATTAGGAGAATTTTGTTAGAATGGCATACAGAACATGAGAACCGTGAGAATATTGGTCCCATATCAGCATTGTTAGCTACAAAACGCCCGGGACTCGAACCTAATTTTGAGGGATGGATGGTTTCACACGGATGTGACACCGTGGTACAAAATGAATAACTTCATGAGTTGTGTTTTCGCTGTTATGTTGAAGGCTGGACTTGTGAACATTGATTGAATATAAGTACAAGTCCATAGAATACGTAGGTGTACTGCTTAGGAACCTGCGGTTTTCGATTCTTATATTAGTCCTGTTTTACTCGACATACGAGTTACGTAAAAGTAAAAAGTAAAGCTATCCCTGTAACAGGCCGTGAAGGCCCGTACGGTTGTGAGACGTTGAGGCTCCCACATTTTCTAGACATTCGGCTCAAAGATGGCGGTAAGGTTGTCGGCCGTGCTTTACTCCCCAGGAAATTTATTTAATTAATTCCTGGTACTCATTTCTGTTAAGAGGCTGAGTCGACCCCAGGGCCATAGTGCGGCCGGAAGAATTAGGTCAATTGAAAATATTCAATTACCTTATCGGGACTTGAACCCGCGACCTTCCGGCTTGTAGCGTAGTACCTCAACCAACTACACTACCGCGTGCCCCCCACATATTACAGTTCACTAGAGAACTCAGCTTCATTTTTTCAGTCAATTACTAGACGTTTCATGGTAACGGCTCCAACAATGGCTATTCCTCTGCCTCCGGTTCAGGTCCTCTCTTCACAGACTCCCGTAGAGAACTGCCTATCCACTCACTAAGCCCCAGACCTCATCTGGCTTATAACGTCTCTGCATAGACCACAGACTATTGTTATTCCTAGACACGTTGCCGCAGAGATGTGTTTACCTCGCCGTTGGCCAGCAACGATAGGAGGTATAACCCAGTTACATAGGCAGCAAGGTGATATCAAAATCCTACTTTTATTTTAGCCCACTTTCCTTATTTTTCAATTTTTTTTTTTATTGCTAGTAGGGTGGGACTAAATCCCTTGTACTGCGGACACTTCTGGCCTATTGTACCAGCCCCAGATGATAGGTGAGGGTGATTGTGGAACAATTGGTGGAATGAAGATTGGCAGGGGAAACCGAAGTACTCGGAGAAAACCTGCCCCAGCGCCACTCTGTCCAC
>NW_019725416.1:1914319-1944883 GCF_002891405.2 Cryptotermes secundus | reverse complement strand
GCCGCGGCGGTGGGAAGCCAGCGACTAACCGCTTGAGCTATGGCGCGGCCATTTTTCAAAATAAGAAAGGCTAACAAAATGTCGTGGGACAGTTTCTGTTCTTATCAAGAGTTTCCAACTCTAGGCCTACTTCTCATCGAAAATTGTCTGCTTTTATTAATATTTTTTAATCATTAGGTCCGAGTCTGTCAGTGTACCGTGCAGCATGCTTCCATGATTGAAATGTACGCCCAGGGCTGACGCGACAACATAGGCGAGCCAACTGGCCGCCTGGGGCGACATGATTTCAGGAGCGGTTCCTTTTAAAAATCCATCCTTTTTTTTTTTAGTACGTTAAAATTAATTTCTGCTCTCTCTCTCATAACTTAACCATTAATTGGCGGTAATCTAAACATGTTATGTTGCAATGTAAATAAAACTGCTTCACGAGTTACGACAGCAATTACTCTCTTCTTCATACTATGTCGGAAATTCCTGTTAATTTATGACGACATTTTCAAAAGTTGAGGTGTTCTTGAGTAAAGAAGGGACCGGAATTTCCTGTAGCCTGGAGCTGTATTATGGATTGTATCGGCTCTATGTAACCCATGATCTAGACTCCAAAATTTATGAGAATTCGTTGCAAGAAGCATCAGAACACACCGATTGTTCACCGGATTGTAATTCCCCCCCCAAAAAAAGAGGGCTGCAGCGTTGTAGACCGAGGTTTAAACATTTTTCCATAAGAATCTCAAAGGATCCTGAAATTATTACTTCTATGTACCTGCTAGATCTCTTGTCAGAATAGTGAATTGTCAAACGCCTTTAATATTCTTTTGGGCAGCTAGAATTTGTTTTCACAAACCTGATGCATTATGCAGTTATGCTTCGCTTGTATGCCGTTATAGAGAGATGAAGCGTGGAATGTAGGATAATGCGTTTCGAAGAACTTTGTATATATCACTCGGTTCGAACCTTGGCTATCATAGCTGGCTTTTTTGTGGTCTCCCTCTGTTTGTCCAGGTAAATGCCATGATAGTGCCTTAAAGTAGGCTAGTATCATCTCCTTACGGATCGTTACCGTTCATGATGATCTTGCCGTCTCATTGGATGCTCTGAAACTCTGCTCCTTGGAAAGTGTCGTTATATAACCTAAGAAGTAATCATTGTTAAAGAATGGGTAAAAGGTAAGGTAATGTTGTCCCCGTCCTTAACTAATTAAGCAATATGGCCTGAAGGCGTATGGGGGAGTGGATGTATAGAGCCATATTTTCTTGACCTCGGCAGTATTTGGAGGTGAGTGTTCAGCTTCACACCCTGGCCGCTTTACCACCGGGAAAAGCCCCCAGTACTCATTAGATAGGAGGTTGTGAGGAACCCAGAGCTGGTCTGAACCACGTGGAGAAGAGAAAATTCTTGACCCTACCGGGATTCGAACTCCGATTCCTCGGTCATCGAACCCGTAGCCAGTCGTTATACCGATTGCGCTATAACTTGGCTGTTAAAGAAGGAGGGACTCAGATTAAAACGGATATTAGAAAAATAATGTAAGTAGTTGTGGACTGGGTTTATCTGGTCAGAATAAAGACCAGTACGGTGTAATATTTGTTTATTTTTATGTTGTCTTGGCTTTGGTTCACCTGTTTTCGGTTTATTTTTAATCGGGTTCCATAAAAAGCTGGTAGTATCGTGAGTATTTGAATGACCATTAGCCTCTGAAGATGGCCTCTGCTCCGTGGAGTTGGTTAGTTCGTTAGATAGGTAGTTGGCTAGTCAGCTAGTTGGTTCTCTGGAGTATTAAAGTCCATGGTGTACTTAACTGTGGGACATCGTGTACCTCGGAGTGAAGACCGGAGACGTGACTCCTGTTCCTAATGAGGAAATATCTTGGAAAATACTCTCTTGAGGAGCCTAAAAGGAGATAAGAGGATAAATTTAAGATGGGTGTTAGGGGTGCCTATTTTGAAAATGTGTCTTTCTTCTGAATAACGTTAAGATGTGGATTTCTGTTTCGAGAATTGCGGTTCTGTTACCTAGTATATACGGGTATACTTCGAGAACAGAGTCCTTGGCCTTGTGAAGAGACGGCAGCGATCAATATTGTCACGTGTAGGGGGTATGCGTGACGAAAATAACGGGTTCTAGTTCGGATTTATTGGCGTTCCTTTGCACTTTTTTTCCTTGGCACTACAGCCCCAGTGGGCCTAGGCCTACTTCCATGAACTCTGTTCCCTTCGGGTTTTCTAGATCTTACACATACGGTAGGACTCCTTGAGCGAGTGATCAGCTCGTCGCAAGGTCTCTACCTGTACATAAACACAGAAAAACGCACACAAACATCCATGCCCTGAATGGGATTCGAACCCACGATCTCGGCTTCGAAGTGAGCGAAGACACTGCATGCCTTAGACCGCTCGGCTACCATGACCGGCTCCTTTACAATTACACACATGAAATAACGTGTTAAACGCTCCAACTATTCATCTGTCTTCTGAATTCTCTACTTCTACTGAATGTTTCACACAACTCTACTTGGTAACACGATGAATCTTGAAGGGTCTGTAGCCTCTGGAATTTATTCATTTTCTGACAAACTCCTCGTGTTTTATTACCTTCGGCCGACCGCATAGAGAACACATCATTGCAGGGTTCAGTTTCTCGTATCCGTTTTAACTGCTTGTTTATGTACGCGTTGTCCCGGAAACGTGCATGAAAGGTTGCCTAGCAAAATGGGTAGTTCCGTGTCTGGCTCTACTATTCCGGCCGTGTTTACCAAGCCGTTGCCTGGTAATGGACGCCTGGCTTGTACTCCACTATTGTAGCTTTCAGGCGCCATGTCACAACGTGAATATGTCCGACTCTACGACACCAGCAGACCTGACTCTATCGTTATGTTACAGTTATTAGAAAATTTCTTAACTAGCTTAGGAACAATGAACGTCTCAAATCGGGCTATGCTCCCTTTAGCTAGTTAATGCAAAATAAAAACACATAAAACAAAAAACAAACTCCGTGGCCTGTAGTCCGCAAACGAACTATACCGACGGAGCGACCGCCGCTTGTCGGAGAAGTTAGTGCGAACTTTAGCAGATAGAGGATGTCGCGTGGTCAGCGCAACGGATCCCCATGGCCGTTAGTCTCGGTTTAAAGACATATCTGCCACTTTTAATGTATTTTTGATTTTCCATTTTGCGAAGGTTAAAGAGAAGCCACTATGTGTCAGAAATGGGGGAGCCAGTCTGAGCCTTGGTCGGTTTTTCCAGAAAGATTTCTGAGCCGTCGTTTCATTCTGTCCCACGGAACTGAGGCTTATTCCTCCATTTCTCCCCTGCTTCCTACATAATCCGAAATTACTAGGTCAGCCGATTACTCGACTTTCTACCTGCTTTCAGCCTGGTGTCTTACTCTGCTTATTCGAACCTGAAGATGGAGGCGATACGTTCCTCCGAAAATTCGCTTGACTTTCAACGGACTACGCGTCGTTATATCTCAGACTTGTTATGTTTATAGACTAGAGCTAACTGAAAGCGCCTTGACTGGCACGTGTATCACAGTTTACACATCTAGATACATCTATGTTCATAGCTATGGTGACGTAAGTAAAAGCCAAAAAAAAAAGTGATAATAAAATTATAGATATATTTGGAACATGAGAAAATCTGTATGAGAGTGTTACGTACCTAGAGTCAGGCAAATGCCTTGCCTAATGGATATAGACGTGACAAATGGTTAATGTTAGGACCATGGCTGCCGAGCTTATAACGCTGTCATTCTCACTTATAAAACAAATTTGGCATTACATAGCGTCTCTTATAACTAACTAACCAATCAACCAACTCCGTGTAGCTGAATCCTTCTTGAGAAGCCACCAGTCGCTCAGCTACTCAAGAGTTTCCAAACGTTTTACGGAACCGAGATTAACGGCCGTGGGGATCCGTTGCGCTCGCCACGCGACATCCCTCTATCCGCAAAAGTTGGCACTGACTTGGCCGACAAGCGGCGGTCGCTCGTTCGGTATAGTTCGCTTGCGGACTACAGGCCACGGAGTTTTTTTAAGGTTCATTACCATATTATTATATTGCAGCATCCTGTTGCCCTGTATTTTCTAAATTTGCGCTTGGACTTTTCTCTGTCCATGTGCAACTTCGTAATGTATCAAAATTGACACTTCAGAAGCATTCGTCTCTTCTTACTATTCAAGTATTACAAGTTTCGGCCAACTGGCCATCATCAGGTGCTACTTATACTGCAAATGAGTATTCATGCATCACTTTGCAACATACTCCTACCTGCTCTGTCCATAAGTATTTAATCCGATTCGTTAAAAATAAACGGGCAGGCTCAAGCTGCGACAGGTTAAAGACATACGAAGCCTTTGTTATTGACATCTAGGCGTCAGCCGTCCGCACAGACGAAAGGTGGGCAGTTGCAGCCAGGGATCAGCAAGTTAAGTTGTGTTTCACAGTGTTCAGATGGGACGCTCTCCAGGCAAACAGTTGGCCGTAGAATCAAGGCAGAGAAACTGTATGTGTGAAAACATTCTTGAATAGTTATTTTTCACTGACTGTCAAAGGATATAATTAGAAATATTATTAGTTATGAGAACGGACAAGACAATGTAATCGGAGTAGCTCAGTGGGTATAGCGAAGCGCTACGGGCTGAACGGTCGGGGTTTGATTCCCGGCAGGGGCAAGAGACTTTCTCTTTTCCAAAGCGATCAGACGGACTCTGGGACTCACCCATCTTCCAAGCAAACGGGTACCAGAGGCTCTTCTCAGAGTATTACAATGATCAAGTCAAGGAGGATGAGATGGGCAGGGCATGTAGCACGAATGGTCTAGGAGTTCATATAGGATATTGATAGGAAAGGCAGATGGAAGGAGGCCACTGGGAAGTCTAAGGCGTAGGTGGGTGGACAATATTGAAATAGATCGTAGAGAAATAGGATGGGATGCTATGGATTGGATTGATCTGGCTCAAGAGAGGGACCAGTAGAGGGCTCTCGTGAGCATGGTAATGAACCTTGAGGTTCCACAAAATGCTGGGATGCTCTTGAGTAACTGCACAATTGGCTGCTTCTCAAGAAGGGCTCAGCTCCATGAGTGAATCTAAGGCCGTGACTATAATATGAATTGTAGGCAGTCAATTAGCATTAATATTAAGATTTTCAGGTCTTACCAGGAAATGATCAGTGAGGGCTCGCTGGCCAGAAACGGTTCTGGAAATTAATAACGTATTTAATTCATTATTTTGAAAATTCGCCATAAATTAAAATAACCCCATGGAACTAGCAACGTTTGATACCTGTAACTCTGACATTCCAAATGTTTCGCCGCAGTTTTGTGTGCTGTTGGATATGACACGTTTAATTGTCGGGCAGCATGACTGGTTAATTAGCGTGGATTGCCAACGAAAGCCGTCCAAAATTGATCGACGTTGGCTTCGCTAACTAGTCGCCTCCCGGGGCTATTCCCATTAAAATGACAGCCAGTCTGATCAGTTTATACTACTTGCAAATTGACACTGATCTTGGTGGTTCTCTACCAGACACCTCACGAAATCTCCTTTGCGCACTAACCGCGAAACCACAGCACACATTAGCTTTTAGAAGCCGTTTTTACAGCTGTGAGTGTACCTCTTCATGTGGAGAGATCTGAACATTGAAGCGGCACGAATTGTAATATTGATAACCTATTCAGATGCACTTAGATTTGATCCCTGTAAAACTTTCAGTTCGAGAGCAAAGTTAGAGTAGAATTTTATACGTTTCATGTGTGCACCCTGCATAGAGAGGCCTTATGATGAGTCATTCGCCGAACATGTTTCTTGCTAAACGTTTCCAGTAGCCAAAACGCGAAAAATTCGGTGCTTTCAATTGAAGCCTTGCCGTTGCGCTGTCCCGTCAACAAAAAGGTGTTCTGGTTGAGCGGCTAGTTTGTAGGCGTGGAGAGTGGGCTTGCGAAACAGGACGCTTCGCCAGGATCAGTTCTTAAACGTGGTGGAATGAACTGCTGGAAGACAGAGAGAGATGTTCACCCCTCCCCCGCGACTGAGGGCCGGTTCTGACGGGAGAGTGCATTCTTTGTATAGCGTTCCAGTTTTGTGACAAGTACTTGTGGCAAGCACACGAATTTATACGGATTTGTTTCTTTCATTTGATGTTCTGTAGTGTTTCGCGTGAATAACGTAGTAGATCCGTACACGAGCAAAACACAGATGATGGCATTTAAATGAGAGGGCTGTGTCCAGTTAAAATCACTTGTAAGGGTGAAATGTAGGAAGATGAACTCCACTCACTCATGGAGCTGAGCCCTTCTTGAGAAGCCGCCAATTGTTCAGCTACTCAAGAATTTCCCAGAATTTTATGGAACCCGAAAGTTCATTACCGTGTTGACAAGAGCCCTCCACTGGTCCCTATCCTGAGCCAGATCAACCAAATCCATGCCATCCCATCCTATCTCTCTAAAATCCATTTTAATATTGTTCACCCACCTACCCCTTGGTCTTCTCAGTGGTCTCTTTCCTTCTGGCTTCCCCACCAATGTCCTATATGCATTCCTCTTCTCCCCCGTTCGTGCTACATGCCCTGCCCATCTCATTCTCCTTGACTTGATCATTCTAATTATACTTGGAGAAGAGAACAAGTTATGAAGCTCCTCATAATGCAGTAGGAAGATGAACGGTGTGGCAAAATTGTTAGAATTTTCTTTCACTTTCAGGCAATGTGAAGGAGACCCAGACATAAAAGTATTTGGACCACACAGTCAGGACATACGTATCACACAGTCTGACAGTGAAGGTTCAGGAAAGCATACAAACCAGTATTTTGACAAGATTGGTACCGCAGACAAGCGTAATTATATCTTTGCACCGTGAAGAAAGCTTTATTTTCTTCGGCTTACATACTGTTTTGGAAAACAGAGTTTGACTAAAGTGGATGCACCTGATATTAAACGTCTATCATAAATTATATACGTGTACAAATCGTCAACATTCTACAGTAACAATGCAATATATTTACACTCCTCGTTATGTGAATAAGAGAATGCGTCGTCGTTAGTGACGTAGGAATTTACGTGCTCCTCAGATATTTAATCCATCCATCCATCCATCCATCCATCTATCAATCAATGGCTCTACAGCGCTTTGTTGGGCCCTGGCCTCTTTTTCAGTTTTGTACTCATTTTTACACAGACCGTAGGACTCTTGGACGAGTGATCAGCTCGTCGCAAGGCCGCCACCAACACACAGAACACAAACATAGAAGAAACGCATACACAGACATCCATGCCTTGAGTGGGATTCGAACCCACGATCCCAGCGTTCGAACGAGCGAAGACGGTTAATTCCTTAGACCGTGCGGCCACTGTGATCGGCCCTCAGATATTTACTACATTTTACTTTCAGTGTACTCCCGGTATTCATTCCCCGGTGGGAAATTTAGGTGTGCTTAAACATGACTTGTTTTCCGTTAGATTGCATACATAATGTATGATGTATCCTGGTATGTAGAGTAAGTGGACTTTCGTTGTATTAAGCAGTGTTAATATTTGCACCCGTCTTAATACAGCACGAGCCGCCACTGATGTCTACTGCTGCGATAAGTCTAATAAGATATATCTTAAAATTCTAGTTTATATTGTTTTAGTTTTATCTACAAGGAGTATCGTAATCCGTACATAAAACGGAAAATGCCGAGGAATTAACGCATAAGAATATATACTGCAAGAGAGCACGGTCGCCGTGACATTAATTAGCATGAAAATTCTGCTACGACATGTGAGCCGAACGGTTATCAGTTTTCTCGAGATTTTTAAAATGTTAAACAAATTGCAATAACGTTCATGGCGATTCTAAATTATTGTCGGGGCTTCCGTTTACAGGAGATGGAAACCCCGACAGTAATTTAGAAGCACATTGCATATCGTCAAATTTGAATGACACACCGATTTTGGCATGCAGCATGTCGAATGTGTCTCTCCTCGGGTAAAAGCCTATACTTCTGAGAAGTATTGGGTCTGGAACGGGGTCCACTCAGCCTCGTGAGGATAATTGAGGTGTTATTTCAAGGAAATAGCGGCTCCGGTCTAGGAAGCCGAAATTAACGGCCGTGAGGATTCGTTGCGCTGACCACGCGACACCCTCTATCTGCTAAAGTTGGCACTAACTTCGCCGACAAGCGGCGGTCACTCGGTTGGTATAGTTCGCTTGAGGACTACAGACCACGGAGGTTTTCTTTTTATTTATACACTTACCTATTTGCTTCCTTCTGACTAACTTTGCAACAAGTCTAGTTACAAAGAGCTAGCATGAAATCATCAATTAAATTTCAATCCTCAGGGCGGGTCTGTTCCTGGAAGATGCTCACCCTCTAACTTTTTCTGACAATGTTTTCCAAGTTAGCACGAGGAGCGCAGTTCAGGAAATGGAAATTATCTCGGTCCAGTTCCTATAATTACAGAACTAGAGCGAGGTTTATTGTCTCTTCAAACCCTTAGCGGCTCCTCTCCTCCTTCAGTAGGCCTGTTGCAGAAGGGAACCTGGAGTGGGTGCAGACCACATCCGCTGGAACTGCAGGGAAAGAAGACACAAGCGGATCTCTGTTACATCAACATACCTACCACGGCGACGTTCATGCGAAAGTTGGGAAGGATTTCAGCTGTTTGAAGTCATTCTTAAATAAACTTTGGTTTTCTGCCACTGCCAAATATTACGGTGATGAAGCTAGGAGGATGAGCTGGGCGGGGCATGAAGCGGGCATGAAAGAGATGAAATAAAAAAAAATTGTTTAGAAAACCTGAGAGAAAGAGGCCACTTGAAAGATCTACGCATAGATGGGAAGATAAAATTAGAGTCGGTCTAATAGAAATAGGAAGAGACATGATAACTCAGTCTAGCGACGGGATGGAAGGTCGGGGTTCGATTCCCGGAGGGTAAACACTTAGCTATTTTTCATAACGTCGAGACGGGCGCTGGGGTCTATCCAGCCTTCTGTCTAGTGTGTATCGGGGGCTGTTTCCCGTGGAGTAAAGCGGAAAGGGCGTGAAGCTGACCTCACACCTTCAACTAGTGGCGAGGTTAATGGGGTAGCTGTACGTCCACTCACCCCACACTTCTCAAATAAGCGCAGGGACAACTTAGAAATAGGGCAAGAAGTTGTGGCAGAACCTAGGCAGCAGCGAGGAACTCTTGTGAGTAAGAATATTAACCTTTTGGCGCTATAAACTTTCGGCCACACAGAGCGCTACGCTATGTTCGCTACGTACGCTACGTGACGCAGGTAACAGGCAACATAGCGTACGTAGCGTACGGAAGTCTGTGTGGCCAGTCACACTGGTAATAAAGGGAGATATTTTTCTGTTCGTATAGCGAACATAGCGTACGTAGCTTGCGTCGCGTACTTAGCGCTCTGTGTGGCCGAACGTTAAGAGACGAGGAATTTCATTACTGAGTGACTGTTGTTTCCTCAAGAAGGATTCTGCATCGTGGTGTTAGTGATTTATTATTTCATTATCAGCTGTCAGAATTAATTTTATTTGTCCACGTATGCGACTCCTTTGCAAAGTTAACCATTTTCTTTTCATGGCGGAATTTATTGATTTGTTTAATCGCTCACAGTTTAACCCGAAAATATGTCACTTAGACCGTATCAGATGTATCCAATATTTTTTCGACCGCCTCGGTGGTCTAATGGTCAGAGTTTCTGCCTACAGATCCAGAGGTCCGAGTTCGATTCCCGGCGCTTCCACATTTTCTTAGAAATAGTGGGTCTGGAACGGGGTCCGCTTAGCCTCATGAGGATAATTGAGGAACTATTTGAAGGAAATAGCGACTCCGGTCTAGAAAACCGAAATTAACGGCCGTGGGGATTCGTTGCGCTGAGTACGCGACACCCTCTACCCGTTTAAGTTGGCACTAACTTCGCCGACAAGTGGCGGGTGCTCGGTCGGTATAGTTCTCTTGTGGACTACAGGCCACGGAGTTTTTTATATACACAACAGGATGATACTATAAAGATCAGAAAGGTAATAAATATACTTGTTTTGTGGAAAGAGTTCGTTGTAGATTAATCCGTACTGATAATTATGATCGAGAGGAAATATGTCAATTGTGAAACCTCAGGGCTCGATCTTGGACTTTAAGCACAAAGCGTACCATTTCATAAAGTCCGATCAATGATGCTTCCTGAAACATAACATTTCCTTAATTTTGCGAGATTTAAGCCACTTTTATCCTGTCGTTTAACTTTTCGGTGATGGAGCTGTATGGAAGGGGTTGTGACCTGCTGAGAACAAATTCCCTGTACCTTGTAAAATTTTCTGCCTTGTCACCTGGGTGAGTGTAGTTGATTGTAAGTGGATTTGTCGATCATACGCCGCCTTTCTATCAGTAAACTTCGTATTTCAACAGGAACTTATTTTTGTTTTATTCTAAGAACTGAACTGGAAACTAGAATTGTACGTCCGAAGTCTTCACACCCACTGTTTCCATAAAAAGTAGTTTTATGAGACAATCACCTCAGGTGAAGACGACTTGAAGTGCTTGTCTTAAACACTGTCATGCCTTTTAAAGTCGGAAAGTATAAAAGATACGAGTCATGGCGATCATTTGTTTTTCATGGACGGACTATCATTTAGTCGTTCGTTACTAGATGTGTGGAGAATGTTACTCAGATTGCATTGAACATGAAAAGATAATGCCGTACATGGTTTCTGTTTTTATTGTCACGTGTTGGCTATGTCACGCGACGAATAACTTCACGCCGTCTTGGATCTTAGCGAATTTATTGCACATTTGTTCTTACACTTATACAATTCACAATTTCCCAATTACTGCAATCTGCAGTATCACAATTACTTCTCCTGCTGGAGTCACTGCCATTCACTCGATACAACTCAGCTCGTAGCTGCTGGACTTCAACTCATACTGAATACTAGTAACTGGCTCAATACTCACTACTCCTGAATAGCATTCGCTGCTCCTTATTTAGGCTCGGCACGGACAACACAGAGAACACATTGCTGCTCGGCAACAGATATCAGGTATTGTTGTCAGGTGTTTCTGCCTACGCATTGCCTAGCAATAGTCGCTGCACGGACTCGCCTGTTGCGTGACGTCACAGCCTAGCAGGGTGGGGTGTTTACCGAGCGCTGCGTAATGATGGGAGGAGTGGGGGTACGTGACGTCACTCGTGGAAGCGTAGAGTTCACGTGACTCATAATTCCTGTTGCGCCATCCACGTTACACTATGTTATGGACTGCTTATTGTTAACGACAGTTGAATTTATTTAGATTTTCATTGTACATTCAGGGAGTAAAAAGAAACAACATTCAAGAATCTAAGATTATACATATGAGGCTCTCACGTGATCGTACACCCGCATCTTGCAGCTATTTCAGCTCCTTCAGAGGGCCAAGTTCTGCTGAAACCGAATCACAGAAACCGGACCACATATTTACATTTCAATATAAAGTTTAGGCATAAGTTTTAAGGTTCTCACAGCGGTAGTTACGAGGACTTCCTTCTTCTGAGATCTCATCTTACTGCCTTGTTCATGCTTGTTTCTTGCTTGACTTATTTTTCGACTCTGAATATGTAGGCAAGATGTTCATCCGAAACACCTGTTTGTGTACAACATAGTACACCCCGTTATATCCAAGAAGATTAGACTCTGTTTAAAACATCTGTTAATGTTACGGCGCTCACAGATATCCCTTGCAAAGTGACGAGTATGTAGAGTGGGTTTGGTTTATCTACTTCTCTACATACGAGTGTCACCAGAAAGATCAATGGTATGTAACTGTGGTTCGCAGGTTACAAGACGAGCTAATTCTCTCAAGAAAATTGTAGGTACAGTGCCCTGATAATGTTTCAGCGCCCGTGGAAAAGTTCGGAGATTGTACGACCAGTACTTGTAATTTGACTTGTAAAATAGTTCTTTACTTACAGTTTACAGTACAACCGAATTGCCCGATTTCACTGCACATATCTACATAGAAAATTGAAGAGAAACTTCGCGTTGTTACAGATTTCTGCCTTGATTCCATTGAGCAAATCCTGGTTGCAGGTATTACCAAATGGTATTCTGAAGACTTGGATTTAAAGAATTGTGGAACGGAGGCATTGCCCTGCGCATTCATAACCTCATCAATAGATTGAGGTGAGCTTCACTCCCCGACCGCTTTATCCCCAGGGGGAATCACCGGAGAGAAGGCTGGGTGAACCCAAGAGCTGGTCTGGACCTAGTGAAGAAGAGGGAAATATCTTCATCTGCCAGGAATCGAACTCATTCCTCAGTTGCCCGGTGGTCTGTTAGTTGTACGACTTCGTTTCCTTGGCTTATTGAACCTTGTATTTTGGAGAGGCACTGCCTAACGTATGTTCGTTTCCTCGGCTTAATAAACTGTTTATGTTGGGGGCACTGCCTAACAAAAGTGTAGAATGTAAAAGAAAAACGTGGCGGTGGTGCGAAAATTCGAATGTAATTTTCAGTTTTACAGCCATAACTAATGAACCATTCGGACTAGGAACATGAAATTTGGTATGTCGTTAGATTACTAGGATACTGATAAATTAGATATGAAATATTGTTTATTGGAGAAAATGGGGTGTGAAGCTGTGGGTTTGATTAATCTCGCTTGATGTAGGGTCAAGTGGTAGACTTATGTGAACATGATAATGAACTTAATGAAATATTTGTGCTTCCAAAACAATATTTTCAAATTGAAAAACCAAGAATAATAGAATTTCGAGAACAGGCGTTTAACGGAATTTATTTAAAGGAAGCCTTAGCCTTGCGTTGTCCATAGTTTCTTTTTCTCCCCATACTCTCGAGGCAGAGTGAGCCGGGATAGTGTAGACGGTATAACGACTAGCTACGGACTGCACGAGCAAGAAGTCGGAGTTCGAGTCCCGGTAGGATTAAGAATTTTCTCTTCTCCACGTCGTCCAAACCGGCTCTGGGGCCCACCCAACCTGTCCAATGGGTACCTGAGGCTCTTTTCCCAGGGGTAAAGCAGCAGGAGAGTGAAGCTGACTACCTCAAATTAGTGCCGAGGTCAAAAGAAAATGGATCTATACACGCACTGCCCCATACGCCTTCATGGTGTAGTGCTTAATTAGTTCAGCACAGGGACAACTTTACCTTCCCTCGAGGCAGTTCTAGGTGTACACACAGGGGAAGGACCGAAACCCCATAAGATCGTTATAAATAGAGCTAACGACCATCACTTTTCGATTCCAATTAATCAGTGCTTTTTGTTTTCGGTTGCTTACAAAACCACTGATCCATTTCGCCTTCCATCGCCATGGGACAGCAAGCTTAGTTTCCTTGTATCAAAGGGCTATCGCGCCTTCTCATAGCTTCGGTCTCTTGCCCTTTGGAATCTAGGGCTACCCTTGACTTCTTCAGTCATCAAGACGTGACGTAATGACAAGACAGTTTAGAGTGGTAGCCTTTACGAGAAAGACGAAGGTCAATGTGCCAGTGAAAACAAAGGGAATTGTTAAAAGAGTTATATAGAACAGGGTTGTCCATTCATCTACATCATTGTGATCTCGCTTTGGTTTACTTCACTAGATTTCCGAAACCACGAAACACAACCAACAGTATTTCCCCGTAAGGCGTTCTTCCTATTGATTTGTTTAGAAGACTGGTTTTGGATTCGAAGGGAATCAATATAGCTCAGCCTGTACAGAGACTAGGCTACAGGCAGGACGATCGGCGAGCCGGGTTTCGATTCTTGGCAGAGGCCTGTGCAGCCTCTCAAATGGGTGCTGGGAACTGTTTGTCCAGAGTTACAGCGATCGGGGCTTGAAGTTGACCACATGCATATATTGCCGAGGTCAAAAATGATGGAGTTATGCCTCCACTCCCCCATATGCCTTCAAGGTATGATGCTTAATTAATTAAACAGAGACCAACTTTATTTTTACTTTTGAATCCATGAAAACCTGTAGCGAACGCTCGTCCCCTGGTCTTGAATACGTAGAATCTTTCCCCCATTTATCCAGACTCGGAACGGAGAGAGAGATACTTTCGTCTATAGCGATAGAGTAACAATAGTAAATAATTACAGTAACAAAAGGGGGCCGCGCCAGACAGATATTTTGCTGCAGGTGCTTGCCCCTGAAGCCCCCCCCCCCAAATGCTGAGTGCATGTGCACGACGTCTGCTCTCAGGTTCTGGTTCATTGAGCACTGTGCGGCCTCCTCCAGCCTCACCCGTCGCCTTTCGTTAAGCAATCACCAAGTACCCCTCTCACCAAAGCTGTCGACGGCTGAGGCTACTCCAGCAACCCTTCGGGCCCAGCGCCGTATTTGGTGAATCAACTTCAGAATTACACGGTAGACCAATTACGTCTCTGAATTCCAAAAACTGCCTTGTCCCACTTTTGTGATAATCGAAGATAATTTCAGGTTAAAAAAAAAAAGCTTAATATAGGATGTCCACGAAATGTATTCGTTATGTCGAAGTGTTATATTTCTGTAATCATGGCATGTAAAAAAAAAGTAAAGCTATCCTTGTACCAGGCCGCGAAGGCCCATAGGGTTGTGAGACGTTGAGGGTCCCACAATTGAATGAAATAAAAGCAAAACATGGCAACATACTCTTAAAATTAACGTTAGTAAATTTTCGCGTGTGCACTTTTTGTTAATGCCACACAAAATGAAAAGAAAAGCTTATTATTTGCGGTGTTGTGGTTTAAGTAGCTACTGTAATCTCGTATTTTAATATAACATAATCCGTCGGCTCCATAAATTATACATTTATTTATCCCAAAAAAAGAAGGTCAAGAAACTTCAAATGCAGGGACCTATGAAGGAGAGCTCTCTCATGATCCTGTAGTCTGGAAACGTAGGATTTGAGGTTCTCACAGCAGAGGTTGTGAGGGGTTATATCTGCTGGGATACCACGCCATGTAGTCCCCTGAAAATCAACAGATATATTGAAAGAAGTCCTGCTTTCAAGTCGGTTTATTTCTTGGCTTATTTTTGGCTTATAATGTATGAACATCCGCATTTCAGTACTGTTGCATTGAATGTACTCTGTCTTTTGTTACGTAGTCATGCAGGTTAGACAGCCTCGAGGCCGAATCAAATGTGAGATCCTCCCTACAGGATAGCGCAGCGGATTCAGATGTATACGACTATTGTCAGGGCCAAGTCGCCCTCAAACTGAATTTGTTTAATCATTTGAAACCGTCCTCTTTATCAAGGATTGCTGCGGCAGTAGTTAATACCTATTCAATTTGCATGATACAAATCTGCAAGTCGCCAAGATGTCAATGACTACCATCTGATGGTAAGGCGTTTCCGTAACGCCCATCTCTTTAATTTGTTCCACGCTTTTAATGTGTTACGCCTCAACACATTAATTTTGGTCACTTGGTGTAGCTGGTACGTTTGAATAGGAGATTATGTAAATGTTTTTTAGGTGAATTCATGTTTCAAAGGGGTACCTTGCAGATTTACATTTCGCTTGACTTCCAGTCTCCATCAACAGTAAAATATATTTTTAAAATAGTGAAACGTGACCCACCAATATATATTTCTTACCTTACTTCCGTGGCCTTTAGTTCACATGCTGACCGAACGACCGCCGCTTGTCGGTGAAGTTAGTGCCAACTTTAGCGGATAGAGGGTGTCGCGTGGTCAGCTCAGCGGATTCCCATGGCTGTTACTTTCGGATTTCTAGATCGGAGAATATGTATTTCTACGTATTTTAATTTAAAATACATTTCATGAATCATATTTAATCATGCGCTCTGGTGGACGAAATTCAGTTTCTGAGCTTCGCTTTATTTTGCAGAAAAATATTCGTGTTCCATCTCATTTCCCCCGTTTCCTTTCATAAACTTACAGCCAGTCTCTCTGCACTAACCCATATAATTAAAAACATGTAAGCATAAACTAAAATACATTAAGAATCAAAAATACTGAACATTCTGTAGTCTGGGATATATAAGGGGGAGGAAACCTTCTTACTCCTTAACTTTATATACGTCAACATTCCTGTTTGGTTTACGAATTGTGAGTTCCCGGTTATAGAGAGGTCCATCCATGCACCTACCTACCTACCTGTCTGTCTGTCTGTTTGTCTGTCTACCTACGAGTATTCCTGTTGCTCCCGCTTGGCACATAGGGCATCCTTGAAACGCTTCGTTTTACTTCAGTTTCTTAGACAGTAGAACTCCTTGGACGGGGGATCAGCCCGACGCAAGGCCGCTACCTACACAGGATAACATAAACACAGAATAAACGCAGACAAATATGATCGGCTTATACAGATGTGCACTATTGTATTTAGCTGAAGCTTTATGCAAGCTTATAAGTGCACAGAAATAAAGGAAGAAGTTTCCTTTGAAATACCAATGAACTACTCAATAGTCAATCTTCCCTAGATAATTGACGGGCAATCTTCTTCTGGTTAATTCAAGAGGAACGAAGTGAGCAGTATTGTGAACGGAATAACAGCAGGTTTCAGCTTTGTTCGGCGAAGTGTGGTCCCCATTCAGTATCCGGAAATTGCATAAGCCTTGAAGTGGCGAAGCCCTTATTGTATGGCGACAGAGAACGGTCCGCTGCAGAATGCCGAGTGTTGGGGAAGCAACCGAAGGGTAGCACGAGGCAGCAAATACTTGAATAGAGGAACTGTGTTTCATGAAAATAACTTCTCGGATGTTGAAGCAGGTAGATGCTTCGCATTCTTAGAAAAGTAGTGCACTACCATATACAGGATTTCTTATTTATCACCCGACACTTTAAGATGTGTCTAAGTTCTTCCTTATTGTGTGGAACTTTCGTAGATTGTTGTACACATTTGGGAAATAATGAACGGGCGTCGTATAAGACGGGTCAGGAACCGTTTGTTATTGTACATTAAACTGGATATTAGTCTGTTAGAGAAACGCAATGAAGAATAGTATATATAGAGACTTTTAGTTTCCTTTTAGTTTCTTGTGGTGGGGTGAGACTGAGTCCACTTGGTACGTCGGACACTAATTGGCCTATTGTACCAGCCCCGGATGACAGATGATGATTGTAGAGCAGTCGGTGGCATGAGAATTGGCAGGGGAAATCGAAGTACTCGTAGAAAACCTGCCCTAATGCCACTTTATCCATCATAAATCCCACATGACATGGGTTCGAAACCGGGCCGCCGTGGTGGGAAGCCGGCGACTAACCGCGTGAGCTGTGACAGGCCCTTCATTTAGACACTTAGGGTTCTAAATTGAATTCATGTCAGTGCTGTGTTTTCATGAACGACCATCTGTTTATCACTACAAAACCCGTTGTATTACATTGATAGGCGTGATTTGCCTTGTCATCCGTCTTGGAGAACCACGATATATGTGGCACTGAAGATGGCTGACAAGCCCAGGGGCGTCTTACAGTGGTAATTCACAAGAAGTAACCTAAGTTACGGGATTTTTTCCCTTGGCACTACAGTCTCAGTGGGCCTAGGCCTGCCTCCATGAACTTCTCGGTTCACTTCGGTTTTTCTAGATCTTACACATTCGGTAGGACTCCTTGGACGGGTGATCAGCTCGTCGCAAGGAAGTTACGGGCTTATGTAGGCTTACATTCTGTAAGTACTGGACTGCAGGTTCAGGTGGATTTTTTTGCAGTGGAATAAGCAGTGACAAACAGGACACGAGATTTGGTTGCAGAAGAGTATGGACTGAAGTCTCGCTGACGATAGTGATTATCGAGAGGTCCTTGTAAATGCTATAATGAATCTTCGGTTCCAATAAAATGCAGGAATGTTCCCGAGTGACTGAACAATTCGTAACTTCTGAAGAAGGGCTGTGCTTCATATAATTACCTCCATGGTATCCGCTTTGATAAGTCTCTCGTACTGCAGAAAATGTGACATTGTTGGACAAACCTCTTCCTGCAAATTCTGTTAGTTTTTGCTAACAAACTAACTTTTTGTGGCATCGGTTATACTTTAGAATCAAAGAGCTCAACGTTGCAGGAAACTGCTGTAGGTAGACTGTACCCCCATTCTTCAGGGCAATCTTAGAGAAATGTGGTCTGAATCCCTGCGAATTCTGCCCAGCTCAGCTGTTCTCTTCTGAAACTAGGCAGACAGCTCTCTCGGCTCGCATGTGTTTCGCAGCCTCCTTCCTGTGTGTTTCTGGAAGAGAATTTTTTTTACAAACTGTAGAATCATTCAACGAGATAATGAAAGATTATTTGCAGAGGAGACCTGCACTTCACAGATATATACAGAGGCGTATTGACGTCCTCCCATATTCCTCCCAGTTCTCCATTCATGGTCGTCGTCAAATTTTTTCGATGTTGAGCGAAGTATGTATTTGAGGCAAGATTTTTAAATATTGAAGTTTTAAAATACGAGTACGGTAGAAGTTCCGTTCAGTGTAGAATATTTTGAACCTATATCGTAATCAAGTCTTCATAAATATAAATTTTTATTAGGGTCATAAACATACAAACTCCGTGGCCTGTAGTCCGTAAGCGAACTATACCGACCGAGCGACCGCCGCTTGTCGGCGAAGTTAGTGTCAACTTTAGCAGATAGAGGGTGTCGCGTGGTCAGCGCAACGGATCCCCACGGCCGTCAATCTCGGTTTTCTAGACCGGAGCCGCTATTTCTTTGAAATAGCTCCTAAGTTATCCTCACGAGGCTGAATGGCCCAGTTCCAGACCCACTACTTCTCAGAAAATGTGGTAGCGCCGGGAATCGAACCCGTGGCCTCTTTATCTGTAGCAAGGAACTCTGACCACTAGACCACAGAGGTATAAATTTATTAGGGTCATGTACTGGAATACGACTACAAATTTATTTTGTTTTCTCTGCTGAAAAGTATAAACACGGCGACATTGCAGTTGTTTGAGGTTATGTTCATAAACGTGACTGAAACTACATACGATCTACTTGTGCAGTGATGAGATGAGAGATCATACGAAAAAGCACGGAGAAACCCAAACGCGCTCGACACATTTCGAAAGACATACACAATAGGCTGATTCTGAGAAATGAATGTCCTCCGAATTTGTTTCGCTAGTAGTGCTAGGTCCTCTTTCATTGTTGTCGGAACATGAAACTGTTCACGGAGGCACGTAAGGAGTTCTTTATCTATTTCGGGCGTTAAGAGTGAGTATTGCAGGGGAAGCAATATGCGTTGATTTCAAGATTAGTATAGGGATGAGTGAGAATAGGGGTAAATGAAAACTCGGTTCCACATTGTGGATAACTGATACCAGATGGAAGAATGATTTCAAATGATCTCCATGAAAGAGTTCCTGGACGCCCAGCCAGTCTGTTGCGTAAGCAAAAATTAACGCTGGAGAAGGGTGTGTAGTGCTTAAACTGAGGACTTAAATTGCCATATACGCACCCAAAGGCAACCAGAAGCCCAACAGGAGTGACTTAGAGAGCGTCATAAAATAAATTACTTACTTACTTACTCATGGGGCTGAGCCCTTCTTGAGGAGCCCCAAATTCTACAGCTACTCAATAATTTCCCAGCATTTTATGGAACCCGAGGGTTCATTACCATGTTCACAAGAGCACTCCACTTGTCCCTATCCTGAGCTAGATCAATTCAATCCATACCATCCCATCCTGTCTGTCTAAGATCAATTTTAATATTGTCCCCTTACCTACATCTTGGTATTCCCAGTGGTCTCTTTCCTTCTGGCTTTCCCACGAATATCCTATATGCCATAAAATAAATTATACTCGTTAAATATTTTATTGTGGAATTTTCAAATATTTCTGAAAAAAACAAACACATTCTGTAGCTGTAGCGCCATTGCTGTGACTATGTGGGGAACACACGAATGGCAAGGTTCTGTTAAGATGAGCATATCGCTGTATATGGGCCAACAGCTGATTTGAATGATAATTTTGTATCTTATTTGCTGTTACACGTTTCTGTAGCTTTCACTCCAGATGTAACGTATGACGTTCAGGCTTGTGTTGGAGAGAACAACCCTGCTTGTACCTGAAGTGTTTGCTAACTGTGACTCAACCACAGGCTATACGTTCATATTGTGTAATCGAATAATTAGTTCCTGCGCGAGATGCGTAAAATGTACATGGGTTTTACTTTGACTTAAATCAACGTTGTTATTTCTCCTTGTGGCATTGGTGTTATGTGTCCTGTTGCTTTATTAGCATCGTTTCACCGCTGTTTTTCCTAAGACGCTGTTAGATTTCAACAGAAATCTCTGCAGTTTCAAATAGACACCATGGCTCCTCAGTCACCGAAGACAGAATATCAATTACATATAATGTGTGCACTATTAGGTCATTGGAGCCGGGATAGCGCAGTCGGTATAGCGACTGGCTATGGGCTGGACGACCGAGGGGTCGGAGTTCGCGTCCTGGTAGGGTCAAGAATTTTCACTTAAATTGTCCAAACCGGCTCTGGGGTCCACAAAACCTCCTATAAAGAGGGTACCGGGGGCTCTTTCCCTGGTGTAAATCGGTCGGGGCGTGAACTGGTGCCGAGGTCAAGAAAATATGGATCTATACTTCCACTCCCCCATACGTCTTCATGGCATAGTGCTAAATTAGTTAAGCACAGGGAAAATTTACACGGACTATAGGACTCCTTGGACGAGTGATCAGCTCGTCGCGAGGCCTCTACCTAAATACAGAACAACACAAACACAGAATAAACGCATACACTCACCAAACATCCATGCCTTAAGTGGGATTCGAAGCCACGATCCCAGCAGAGCGAAGACAGTTCATGCCAGGCTACTGTGACCGGCCTATAGGACATCATACAGTCTGAGATATTGACAGAGTTGTTAAATAATAAATAAATAAATAAATAAATAAATAAATAAGTAGACATGCTAGATCCAGTGTTTTTAAAGATACTTGTAACTTTTAAAAACGACTTTTAAATTTCGGCTGCAGTAGTTCATCATTTATGTGTCTTATCACTAAATAACTGAACAAGACTATGTTAAAGATATGGTGAACACCCTGGCATATGTACATATGCTAATGGGCAACATAAACCGCTCCTTCCTTTGGTGTTTGTTCTAGCCGAGTATGTTAGTAGTACTGCTGGTGCTTAAGCGTCACAGGTACAGGTATTCCTGAATAAGAGCGGTAAATAATACATTAATGACTAGATGTTTTGTCCTCTTCTCATACAGGCAGGGGCATTCAGTAATTCCGAATATAGGGATTTGTACATTCTCTGAAGATGGAAGCACTCTTATACTGCGAAATACTGGTTCCCACCAAAGCAGACTACGCGGTTTTATAACTCAGGCCGTCAATTGTTATGAATTTTTTATATCACAGTTATGTAATAGAATTTAATTGTAGAGTAATATTGTGGATTTTTTTTTTTATTTGTTTCATTCTGGTCCGTCACACTAACAATTATAACTACAAACCACTCCGTCCTATGTGACATATAAGTTTTTACCACATGAAAACTTATCTCCCTCACATGTTTCGGTCGTTACTGACCATCTTCAGAGGGAACATCATTAAATCAAAACACCTGTGGGAGTCGTTGATGATCTTCACCACACGCCCTTCCAATCACGTCGGAGTCACCATAAAGATGTGGGAACTGCCCACATTCAAGCAAGTGTGACAACGCAAGCGTCATTGCTTAGCAACCGCTGTTTACTCGCCGTTGCTAAGCAATGACGGTTGCGTTGTCACACTTGCTTGAATGTGGGCAGTTCCCACACACCTATTGTGGTGGTAGTTTCCAGTTCGTAATGTTGTTCCCTCTGAAGATGGTCAGTAACGACCGAAACATGTTAGGGAGATAAGTTTTCATGTGGTAAAAACTTATATGTCACATTGGACGGAGTGGTTTGTATTTATAATTGTGGACTTTCTTTCATTATCATTCCCATGTGAGTGGGAAAGTTAATGCAGAGCTATATGATTTGAAAATGACTGTGCTTGCCACTGCCCCTACCTTTCGTTACCTTAATCTGTTCACTTTCAGAAGGATGGTTTGAAGAAGGGCAAACAGATCACTTCTGCGGATTACGGACAGCCACCTTTGGAGAATGACCTGTCTGCCGACTGTCTTTTGTCCGTCTCAATATTTTTAGTCTGTCACACTTTTTCTTTCTCTCTTTCTCTCTCTTTGTTGTTATTTTACTCCTGTGTTTTCTGCCTAAGAAAAGGGCGGGGAGTGTTATGTAGACGGGATGGAATGTGAGACAAGCCTCACCCCACAATTCCTTTCAGGTCTACCAACTCTCACTCGGCGTTTAAGAACAAGAAAAAATCCATTCCTTTTATTTACTGCATGTTGGGGCATGGAGGAATTTTGCCAAACACTTCCCAACACTTCCGGATTGTTAAATAGTTCAGTATAAGCCCGCAAACAGTCTGTAGGTCTACATGGCACATCTTTCAGGCTCTATAATAAAGGTAAAGTTATCCATGTGCGTAATTAATTATCACTCCATGAAAACATATGGGGTAGTGGAGATATAGCATCACCATCCTTGTCCTCGGCACTGGATGGAGGTGAGAAGTCAGTTTCATGCCCCGGCCACTTTAACTCCCGGGGAAAGAGCCCCCGGTTCATATTTTTTATAATTAAATTGACATCTGTATGACAAAATCGTTGTGTTTCTTTGGTCCAATAATTTTATGTTTAATTCGCTTAGTGGGGGGTGTAGTCCAACTGGGTCCACTCGGCACGGCGGCCACTGATTGGCCTATTGTAGCCTGCCCCGGGTGATTATGTTGATGGAGAATTTGGTGGAATGAAGATTGGTAGGGGAAACCGAAGTACTCGGAGAAAACCCGCCCCAGCGCCAATTTGTCCACCACAAATCCCGGAATCGAACCCGGGCCGCCGCAGTGGGAAGCCAGTGACTAACCGCTTGAGCTATGGCGCGGCCTTTTGGTACAATAAAGAAAAAAGTCTTTTATTCTCTGCCGAGCCGAGTGCCGTGTGAGAAATGAAGCCCTAAAACCAAAGATCGAGGATGTGATAATATGCTGCCTGGTCACACCTAAAAGTATGGATCAATGGTGGAATTGTGAATAGGGGGGGTAATCAAATAAACCCTGAGAAAAACAAATCCGAATGTCATTTGGTCGCTACAGATCTCACGTGAAGTCACCAGGGATTGCATCTGAGAATCGTGATGATACGCAAGCGCCTGACCACGTGAGCCGTGGTACCGTTTTCTTTGGTACTATAATTTCAGATAGCAAATAATTTCAAATGTATTGAACTTCGTTTTGCGTAAAGACAACAAGAAGTTTTGGGTTCCAACTATTCGCCTAATTTCCTTTCATACGACACGGGCCATATAGAAAACACGCACCAAATAATCCTTCAGTTGTTGCTATCGTATTCGTTGCCGACTTGTTTGGTTGAGGATTACAGGTGTTTTGGTGAAGTTAATTTTTTCGACATGTCGAAGGTTTCAAAATGGAACAAAGCGATTAAGTTTTGTGTAAAATTAAAGAAAACAGCTATAGAATCGGTTGAAATGTTGAAAAGTGCGTACGGTGAAGAATGCTTATCGAAAATAAGTGTGTTTGAATGGCATACAAGCTCAGAAAGTGAGAATGCAAAATCGCGCTTGAAAATAATGTTGACTCCATTTTTTTTAGCCTAAAGGTAATAATATTCATCAGGAATTTATGCCGGAAAAACAGACCGTAAACGGTAAATTTCATGAAGAGGCGATTTAAGTGACTGATCGCTCGAGTTCATCGCGTTACGCCAGAATTTCACGAAAGCGGGTCCTGGTATCTTCTGCACGTCAATCCACCGGCGCATTCTTCGGGCTTTTTCTCCGAGTTTTTGGCGGAATGAGAGGTCCCATTTACCCTACTCACCTGAGGTAGCACCGGCTGACTTTTTTCTGTTCCCTAAATTAAAAATTGCGATGAAAGGGACGAAATTCTAAGCTGTTCCATCGATCCAGCAGACTGTAACGAGAGAACTGAAGGCGATACGGGAAGAAACGTTTTCTCGGGCATTCAATTCGTTATATGAGCAGTACAAACTTTGTGCTGAAGAGGGCGGGGACTGTACTAAGTGATGGTATTAATGATCATTTTTTATTTTTTTATGTGGATTTTTATGGATCCGGTTTTTGGACTTAATCGTCACATTATGTATATAGCATTACAAATGTACAGCTAATACAAATTAGAACAGAGTTCTAACGGTAAGAATTATTCTTTGCGTGAAGATCAAACTTCTGAATCATTCTCACAGGAAGTAGTGAATATGAGGTCTATTAAATACTGGAGCAGGATTATACAAAATGTCTTCCCTTCATTAATTAAACACAGCGCCAGGAAAACGAGTGTAAGGAGAGTGGTAAAGCCTTACGCATCCTTGGCTTCAGCACTAGATGGAGGCGAGTGATCAGCTACACGATCCGGCTGCTTTACCGGCTTAGACAGAGCCTCCGATACCCACTGTATAGGACATTTCATAAATCCCTCCCCTAACTAGAATGCACAATAGATCACTGTAGGTCACGGTGCAAGGGCCGGGAATGCCCACCCCTTATACAATACCAATACTGCACCCTCTCGGTTTATTGTTAATACTATTATTTAATTGACTTTATTATACACGTGCTCAATAGTTTTTTGAGCTTGTATCAAATACCGAAACTCTTATCTATCTATGGCTCTACAGCCCTTGTGGACCTTGGCCGCATTTTCTGTTTCTTAATCTATACACAGTCGGAAGAACTTCTTGGATGGGGATCAGCCCATCGTAAGGCCGCTACCTACACATAGAACAACGCCAACACAGAATAAATGCACACATGCATGCATCGAATGGGGTTCGAACCCACGATCCCAGTGTTCGAGGGGACGAATACGGTTCATGCCTTATACCCTGCGGCCACTGTGATCAGCTACTGAAACTGTAGTAAAAGAATGTAGGCAGTTCTTCCCAAAACTTCTTGTTTTGTTTTGTAAACTCTTCGAGTTTTATGTTTGTTCGTGACTTCTCTTGCGAAGATGAAAAAAAAAAAATCAATCTTTCAGGATAGGCGCGGCAATAAACAGTGTCCAGACAGACTACTTACTTGTGCTGCGTACATAGAAGCCAAGGTTTGGCAGTGGCGCGTGAAAATTCAGTTACTTTCCGTTTGCATTTTATATCAGGAAGCCGGACTTTTTGGTCCACAAATATGAAGTAGCATACGAAATTGGTGATCACTGTCTAATACACAGGCTGCCTTTCCTCGTACCCGCTGCATACGTCGGTAACGACATCCATTACGTTTCGGCGATTTTAATGACGTAATATTATTTTGTAATTGATCTCTATTAAATGGGCCTATTTTAGCACAGGAAAGTAGGTGTCGGCTGCTGATGTCGAAGACCTGGGTTCTAGTCTAGGGCAGTGCATAAGGGTCTTTTTTACGGAGGACAAAGTGGCATGGGGTTTCTATCACAGTTCTTCTGGTTTGCCTGAATAGCATCATTCCTTCAGTGCTTCACACCCTGTTGTGCGACGGGCCTGACCAGTCTGGTGGTTGTCACGCAAAACCGTAGTCAGGATGGTGAGGATAGCCATTCATCGGGCTGAGGTTCCAACCGAACATTTCCCTAAACAAATCTGCAGTGTTACCGCTACCAAAACCCCGTCCGATATTTGTAACATAGGCTTGTCGGATGTCGTTTGCAGAGACAACTATTTATTAAACTTCTATACGATTACTTATTGTCGTTATACGGAATATACGACCACCTCTGTGGTCTCGTTGTCAAGAGTTCCTGGCTGCAGATCCAGAGGTCTCGGGTTAGATTCCCGGCGCTACTAGCGTTTCTGAGAAGTAGAGGGTGTGGAACGGGCTCCACCCAGCCTCGTGAGAATAATTGAGGAGTTAATTGAATGAAAAAGTAGCGGCTCCGGTCTAGAAAACCGAGATTTACGGCCGTGGGAATCCGTTGCGCTTACCACGTGACACCATCTATCCCTAAATGTTAGCACTAAATTTGCCGACAAGCGGCGGTCGCTCGGTAAGTATAGTTCGCTTGCGAACTAAAAGCTACGGAGTTTAGTTTTTTTAGCGTACGGAATATACAGACGAACTTCGTTTAAAGAATTATAGGTTGCAGCGTGCATGTAGGCGGGGTGAAGAATCTCTCTGGTCGGCTCTTCGTATATTAGTCCACCTTTAGCAGTCTTGCCCCGACCTCGTAGTGAACACCTGTCTCTCATGAAGAATGTCGTCTTCTGGGATGTAGCGCTGTGGGTCTTGTGTGAACCGACGTTACGGAGGAACGTAATGATCAAGACAAAGAGAATGTTCTGAACACGGCATATATCTCGAATAAGGGAGAAGAGGAATTCATATAGCATTTTGGTGGGAAAGCCAGAAGGAAAGGGACACTAGGAAGAACAAGCCATACGTAGGTTGATAATATTGAAATGAATCTTAGATAGAATGGGGTGGTATGGACTGGATTGATCTGGCTCAGGGCAGAGGCCAGTGGCGGGATCTTGTGAACACTGTGCTGAACCTTCGGGTTCTACAAAATGTTGGGAAGTTCTTGAGCAGTTGAGCGACTGTTGATTCCTCAACAAGAACTGAACTCCATGTAGTTAATAAAGTGCTGGAAACGTAAGGGTTACGCTATAAGCAGACTGGCCTTTAGTGACAAGTCAGGCGTGGAATTTGATTACATTTTCATAACCGAAATAGAAACAGCTAAAGCGTGAAAGGCAAGGGAGATTGTTAAGCGGTGTGTGGGAGGACAAACATCACTTTGTGACAAGTGCGTGACGAGATTACGTACCGGCTACTGGGACAGCGCAGAGAACAATACGATGGCGTCATATCTGGCAATAAGGATCTGTATACGTGAATTGCGTAAGAAACGAATGGTTAAATAATAAGATAATTTGTGTGATAACCACTTTAGTTCGTCCCAAATGTGAGTCACCATCAGGGAAAGAAGAGAGAGACTAAATACTCCGCAGATGTGCTGTCAAGTGCCAAGCGACGGTAACGCCGGCAAGTGTACGTCTACAGAACTAATGTTTGCATTTGTATGTCAATAAAGTTCTGCATATATTAATAAAGAATCTGTAAATGATGTTTTGGTGGTTATCGCGTTTTTTTATTTACTCCCTGGCAGTAGAACTCTTTAATGTTTAACATCAATACTACTAAAGCTTACTGATGGACAGCATCTTGGGTCAGTTCCATCCGTCTCCGATACTACAAAGTATCAGACTAATATTTATCTTCAGCTTTATAGAAGTTTTACGCAATATGATGCAGCATTATAAACATGAATCTGTTCGTTATACACACATACCTTCCTGTCTGCCTTCCAAGAAGATTCTCCCCCAGTATTCTGTTTGCATTTGCTGTTTCTCTAATCCGATCCGCATATTCAAACTGCCCCTCTCGAAACACTCACTTTTTTTTCTAAGAAATTTCTCGGAATGCAGTATCCTAAATTGTCTATTCTCAATTTCAAATATTCAGCATTTTGTTTCCAAATGAATGTAGATTGCAATTTGTCATCTTACATGGAAATAACTTGGTCTCTGACATTAAGGGAGGAACATAGACTGAGGGTGTTTGAGAACAGGGTGTTGAGAATATTTCGACCGAAGAGATATGAAGTGACAGGAGGTTGGAGAAAACTGCATAATGTGGAGCTTCATAACTTGTACTCTTCTCCAAATATAATTAGAATGATCAAGTCAAGGAGGATGAGGCGGAAAGAGCATGTAGCACAAATGGAGGAAACGAGGAATGCATATAGGATATTGATGGGAAAGCCAGAAGGAAAGAGACCACTGGGAAGACCAAGGCGTAGGTGGGTGGACAATATTAAAATGGATCATAGAGAGATAGGATGGGATGTTATGGATTGGATTGATCTGGCTCAGGATAGGGATCAGTGGAGGGCTCTTGTGAACACGGTAATGAACCTTCGGGTTCCATAAAATGCTGGGAAATTCTTGAGTAGCTGCAGAATTGGCAGCTCCTCCAGAAGGGCTCAGCTCCATGAGTTAGTAAGTCAGTAAGTACATGGAAGTAAGGCACCACAGTTAACAAAAGTAAGTAAAGTAAAGTAAAGTAAAGTAGAGATATCCCTGTTACAGGCCGTGGAGGCCCATGGAGTTGTGAGATGTTGAGGTTCCCACATTTTCTAGACAATCGGCTCAGATGGCTGTAAGGTCGTCAGCCTTATGAGCCGGCCGCCCTTTACCCCCAAGAACATTCCAAGAATATTCCTGGTAATCATTTCTGTTAGAGGCTGAGTCGACCCCAGGGCCATAATGCGGCTGGAAGGATTAGGTTAATTGAAAAAAAGCCAATCACCTCATCGGGATCCGATCCCGCGACCTTCCGGCTTGTAGCATAGTGCCTCAACCAACTAGGCTACCGCGTTTAACAACAAAGTTAAAAAATAAAACTTGCAAAATTTTGTTTCCAGCCATAAAATCGACTCCCCCAGTTCTGTCGACGGATTAAGTTCTTACTGTCCCGGTTATAGGGACTAACAGCGCACTTTCATTTTTCTATGGGACGTCCCTGATATCTGCTACTCTTCAGTGCCAGGATTCAGCTTTCAGGCGCTCGTTCCAAATATTTTGGGCTTTTTACCGAAGATTTCGCTCAAGCGGTAAGGCTTCTGATTTGGGTTCGGAAGGTGTCCGATTCTAATCTCGCCCGAGACACAAACTATCCTTAAGTCGTTTTCTTCAGTCCCTCCAGGCACATGCCCAGGCATTACCTGTGATTAGGCCGTAACTATTCACAATTCATTATTCACTGATCCCAATATCTGACGTTGTATAGCCAGAGATGCTGATATCGTTGTTAAATAAGCCGTAAATGGAAAGTACTATCACGTGAAGGAGTGCGTGTGACCTATAGACGGGTATTCGATTAGAATGATTGGATTGATTGAATGTGTTTACCGAGTCGTTGGCTAGCAGTGAACGTCTCCTCTAATTTCAGTCTTTCGGCTTTTATGCGTCATGTCACAGTATGTGTTCTGTATCATTTTATTCGTCTGTTAGAGTTCTCCACTTTCTTTATTCGTGTCTCTCGCATTCAGTAGGATTATAATATTGTCGCGTATCGGGCGTATATCGCGACAAATAAATTCTCGATGTATTCGGTGTAGCGAATTTTATTTCACATTCGCACTTACAATCACTCAAATTACAGATTTACGATTACTGCTATCTGCAGTATCACAATTAGTACACTCCAAATGCCAGAATACCACTGACTAGTTGCTGGCTAACTCGGCGGTAGCTCCAGGACTCACTGACTGACTCAGTACAACTCGACTCGGCGACTGTTACAGTACAACTGACTGTGAATAGCCTTCGCTTCTCCCTATGTAGCCTCGATCGGACAATACGGCCACGTAATAGGCACCCTTGTTGCTAGCCACGCTGTCCGGTTACGTCACCGCTGTTGATTCGCCTTGCATAGTTACCCGGTTACGGGGCTCGGCTATCTTCGGCTCCGCTCGGCTCTCTTCGGCTCCGCTCGTGACGTCACCGCGCATGGCTGCCAGGATGCGGGGTGATTACTCGCCTATTACGCGAGCGTTACGTTACCGCTGAGGGGAGGGAGGGGAGCGCTGACTCACCCGCCGCGTCACTGCTGGTGTGGGGGGGGGGGGCTCGGCTTTGCGCAACATGTCACAATATACAAGCATACACCCGTAACTTAACCAGGATTCGAACACAGGTTCCAAATTTTCAAGAATGCCGATTGATCACTGTTGACTGCACTAGATTAAAAACTTTTGTGTCAGTGAGTCAGCTGTGACAAGGTCTTGACTCCAGCTTCCCTTACAGCAAGTTTCTTCCCCGTCTCTTAAATACAAAGACGTGAATAAACTACAAGTGAAGGCTATGACTGCCTCGGACCCATTAAAGTTCCAGCGAAAATTGTAAAAGAACAACATGGAGGTCGTTTGTAATTGATGTTTAAAGACCTCCCTTTAATTGCAGTAACTAATTAACCATTGAACCTAAGCATATGAAATGAAGATAAGAGCGTACACTCCTTAAACTTACGTGTGAAACATGCTTATGTGTTAAACGGTTAGAAACGCTACAACCAAACTCCGTACTACGGTACATTATTCTGTAGTTATTGTTCAACAGCTTGTTGTTGCTGGACAACTTTACTAGGTGATGAACTTCCATTAAACAACACTTAGTCATTTAGTTTTATGTTTTGTGTAAGAGAGAATGTTGGAAGTATTTAATTACGCGTAAGACTTATCTGTAAATTTAAGGCATTTTGTTCCTTTCTCATGAATATTACACTGAGTATTAAATAGGCCCTTTCGCCTGTTTCTTATCCCTCAAAAGGGAATTCCAGAAGAATGGAAAGGGATAGGAATAAGCTCTTGCCTTTCTTTCATTAACTTGGAAATTTTCACTTAAATATTCTTATTCCAGTCTTTCTTCCAGTTGTTAAAGGAATGTCTTAGGGTACGGATCCTGGGTTCTCTACATTTTTCAAATGTAGTTCACACTCAGACTAGTTGATTTTTATAGTCTATTAATGTATTTTTCTTACGGACGAGTGGAAGCGTCTCTGTGGTCTAGTGGTCAGAGTT
>NW_019725416.1:1867374-1911246 GCF_002891405.2 Cryptotermes secundus | reverse complement strand
ATATTTTTTTAGAAGTAATGGGTCTGGAACGGGGTTCACTCAGCCTCGTGAGGATAATTGAGGACCTACTTTAATGGAAAAGTTGTGGCTCCGCTCTATAAAACCGACATTAACGGTCGTGAGGATTCGTTGCGCTGAGCACGTGACACCCTCTATCCGCTGAAGTTGGCACTAACTTCACCGACAAGCGACGGTCGCTCGGTCGGTATAGTTCGCTTGCGGACTAAATCCACGGAGTTTGTTTAGTTTGTTCTAGGAAATAGTGGAGTTTTATTTATGAATTTGTGTTGGTCCAGGTAATGCATAAGCAGCAAATAAAATTGGGCGTCTTTTGGGGTCACAATAATTCGACTGAAATACAGGCAATTAAAATCAAGTAATTCTTCCGACGGAGGCCGCAGAGAAATGTGGGTCTCTGGTTTTTGAGGATGGACTGAGAAGTTATATTTATTCCATTTTATATCTCTAAGTCTCTAAAGGAGGGAAATAATTTTGATAAAACGGTTATAGTGTTATATCCAGCATAGCCATCCTAATCATCATTTCATACTGTACACACTGGTGCATGGGGTACGCGGTAGCATAGTAGTTAAGGTACATTTTATAGTTATCGACACAATTACTTAATTTTCAAAATGAAATCTGTTCACATGCGTATAAAAATCGTCGAAATACTTTACTTCAGTAACTTGAGGACTTATGGAAAGATAGCTGTGTTTATACCAAGATAGTAAACTTGAGAGCACAATAATACGGACTAAATGATGTTATCTAGAGGAAAGCCCACGCTATGAACATTGGGGAATTGCAAGACCGACTCAAGCATGCTTTCCGCGTACGTATATTGCCATCATCCACTGCTCATATTTGTAACGACTGTTTATCATGACTACTAACATGACAGAATAGCAAACTTCATCTCTCTACATGTAAGGATTGTGTGGCTTCTGTTGCAAGGGCAACAATTATATTTTCAAATGCTATAAATCGAGACCAGCCGGTCACGGTAGCCGAGCGGTCTAAGGCATGCACTGTCTTCGCTCGCTCGGAAGCCGGGATCGTGG
This sequence comes from Cryptotermes secundus, assembly GCF_002891405.2. Classification (NCBI taxonomy): domain Eukaryota; kingdom Metazoa; phylum Arthropoda; class Insecta; order Blattodea; family Kalotermitidae; genus Cryptotermes; species Cryptotermes secundus. The sequence goes on along the minus strand of NW_019725416.1, from coordinate 1,910,182 downwards.
GTTCGAATCCCACTCAGGGCATGGATGTTTGTGTGCGTTTTTCTGTGTTTGTCTACAGACTCTACAGGTAGAGGCCTTGCGACGAGCTGATCACCCGCCCGAGGAGTCCTACCGAATGTGTAAGATCTAGAAAAACCTAAGTGAACGGAGTTCATGGAGGTAGGCCTAGGCCCACTGGGGCTGTAGTGCCAAAGGAAAAAAAAATAAATCGAGACCATAATGTTTTATCGATAAATATGAGTTCCATATGACCGTAAAATAATGTCTATTTACTCCTTGCAATTCTTTGCCACTATAAACTTTTCCATTCGAAGCTACATGACAGTTAATTGAAGCAGCGCCCTTTTATAATGCAAGAACCATGTTATCATGGCTTGTTTTGGAACTCGAAGTGTCTGTGAGACAACGTTCCGCTTTTGATTGTGCGTAGTTTTAATACAATGGATAAAGGGGAGTTCTGAGTATCCACGGGAGGCACTCCTTGATTAGTTCTTGTTTTCTACCCAAAGGAACATGATTTACATGCCTAACACTATCGCCCCTTTCCCATTCGACGCACCTGCCAATAGTACATCAACGTGCGTGAACAACTGTTGTTATCAATCATCGTTATAACCATGTTGTGGTACAGTCACTGCGTCGCCATCTTCCTTGTCCCCGATGCATTGTCATGCCTATCAAGCAATAATTGACTAATAGTACGAAGTTTAATATCCTGTCTTCAGTGGTGGAAAGAAGTTAGAAACGATGTTTTGTACCATATGCCTATAAATCGAGGATTGGAGATCATCAGAGTAAGGATGTTTTGTACCAAGGTTCCCTTTCGACAGCCCCATGGGGCATTCGTATGCCTGTTTGGAGTGTATTTGTTCACCTAACAACGTTTCAACGATTGATTGGCGTTCGTGACACTTGTTAAATATCTCGCCGACACCATATTTCTTATCCCCAACGAAAGCACATAATCGCAGCCATTCGATGGCGGGCATGAACCTAGCGGCCTTCATGAAAATGTACGCATCTTTCAAATAAAATAAAATATTCCTTGATATCTCTTGTATTTGTATGTATCGTGTTTGTTCGTAATGCGGTGAATACATTATGGCAGCCCATGCAAATAAAACTTAGTCGAACACCGTACACTCCGGTCTTGGATATACCTTCGTGTCCTCCTTTGAAAGTGACCGGCGTTTCGGAAGAACATGTCGGCTCCATCTTCTGGGTCGAAGACTGAGCCAAGCAAGAAAAACCAGCATGAAGCGAGTAGTTATGGAGGTGACGTTCGTCTGAAACGTAGGTTGATTTTCAATGGACTACACGGATTTATGTCCCAGAAGATAGGAATTTTCAGAATCACTGCTGTCAGAACCACAAATCTTACATAATCCAACATTTGCTATTTCGAATTATCACTTTGAATTTGTAGTGTAGATTTCTGTTGTGCAAGATTTATATTGCACTGTACTAATGCCATGGAGGCCGGGATAGCGTAGTCGGTATAGCGACTGGCTACGGGCTGGAGAGAGGTCGTAGTTCGAGTCCCGGTAGGGCAAAGAATTTTTACTTCTCCATATCGTCCAGACCCAACCACCTATACAATGTGTACCGGGGGTTAAGCGACCGGGGCGTGAAGCTGACCAGTCACCTCCAACTAGTGCCGAGGTCAAGAAGATGTGGATCTATACTTCCGCTTCCCCATACGCCTTCATGGCATAGTGCTTAATTAATTAAGAACGAGGATAACTTTACCTTTGCCAATGGCATGAGACAATGACAGATTAAAAAGTTTAAGTATCATAGATCATAGGCAGCGTTCCCTTTAAGCCGGGGATGGGCGCGCGCAAGCCATCGTGCCTTCTGCGTAGCAATTGGGTTGGCTTGAGAAACCCGTGGGGGGGGGGGCAGCGATTTTCGATAAAGTTCCGTAACAGACCTTAAATTTTAAAAGCTCCCAAAAAATAAAAAATGTAGTTTACCTTTTCAATTTGATTTTTAATAATTCAAATTGTGTATGTACCAAACCAATGAAAGTGCGCGGGAGACTGAGTCTCGTGCGCAGGAGTGCAACAGCCGCTTAGAAGGAGCACTCCACGTAGGTGCAGCGCGGCACGCTTTCTGCAGAAACAAGCGATGAAGGTGCCAACCTGGCCATCCTTTGTGTCCAGACACTATGCACTGTGTAGTGAATGCGTTTGCTGGTCGGCCTGTACGATTGATTTCATCCTGATGAAACGGCGTCCAGTACAGAACTCAGAGAATCAGATCTTTATCTGTGGAGTATCCGTCAATAATTAGCGGTCCAGCTTAGCATCCCTGTGCGCGTCACAGCGGGGACTGGGGCCCTTGCGCTCTGTAGGGGCTCTACCAACCCCCTCTAAGCTAGACTGCAGCAATTTCACAGTCTGATTATAGTTCAAGTTCGTTTCTTATTTCTTCACTATCTCTAAGCAGTTATGTATCATTCATACTAAAGTGGCATAAGAATCATGGCAAGTCATTCACTACTTTGCGACGTTGTGTTGTCATGTTACCAGTACTCTTTATGGTCCACCTCAAACACCTGAAAGTATGTTACCATTCTACGACTCCAGTGAAATCATATCGATGTTGTTATTATTAAGTAAGTAAAAAGTAAAATTATCCCTGTAACAGGCCTTGGAGGCCCATAGGGTTGTGACATATTGAGGCTCCCACATTTTCTAGACAATCGGCTCATAGATGGCGGCAAGGTTGTCAGCCCTACGCGCCGGCCGCCCTTTACCTTCAAGAATATTCCTGGTACTCATGTCTGTTAGAGGCTGAGTCGACCCCAGGGCCATAGTGGGGCTGGAAGGATTAGGTCAATTGAAAAAAACAATGACCACGTCGGGACTTGAACCCATGACCTTCCGACTTGTAGCATAGTGCCTCAACCAACTACTCTACCACGTGCCCCCATTATTGTGAGCCTATCCCTGTAACAAGCCATGGAGGCCCATAGGGTTGTGAGACGTTGAGGCTCCCACATTTTCTAGACAATCGGCTCACAGATGGCGGTAAGGTTGTCAACCTTATGCGCCGGCCGCCCTTTATCCCTCGTGCCCCCATTATTATTATTATTATTATTATTGATTCTGTATATCGGCCTATTTTGCTTAGTTTGTGTCTTCCGCTTCTCATCACGAACACTGTTAAAACTATCTCTTGTATTACTGCGCACATTTCTTGAAAATTAATATTCTGTTCCCGTATTCTGGTCAGTGAACTTCAGAGAAGAGTTTCAGTGAATGGAGGAATCTACATATTTGTGAACGATTGCACAATGATCATCGTTGGTGGTGTGCTTTGAATATGAAAACAGAGTAATGCAAACAGCCCGAAGTGAAGATTTAATTTTCGAGTCGGTGAAACGTTTTAGCAGTCGGAAGCACTTTGTAGAGAACACAGACACTACAGAGCTCAAGAAACTGCGAAAGAATTTCACATGAATGCATTGGAATTCTTTCACCGTAACGGATAATATCGGCTTACACAGACACAAGTCGAGCATTGAAACATGCATATTAATTAGTTTGAATTCATTCAGTCTAACCATGTTACCAACATTCAGTTAATATCAACGTCATGATGACGAAAGCATATACTTAAGCTTTCTCTTTAAAATTCTGGATGATATTGCAGAAAATACACGTATTTAAAGAGATGTTATGAGCCACTGTAGATGGAAATTTCATGTGAGAGCTCACTCACCGCTGTTAATGATTCTTATATTGATCAAAACTTGGTTGAGACTTAAGAGCAGAGACAGTTTGGAAAATATAAGTTTATTTATAACTTAAAAATAGGATTTTAAAACTTTAAGTTTAATATATAAGCAATCTGCTTCTGTGGTCTAGTGTTCAGAGTTCCTGCCTACAGATACAGAGTTCCGGGTTCGATTCCCGGCGCCGCCAGATTTTATGAGTAGTAGTGAGTCTGGAACGGGATCCACTCAGCCTCGTGAGGATAATCGAGGAGCTATTTCAATGAAATAGCGGCTCAGGTCTAGAAAACCGAGATTAAAGGCCGTGGGATTCGTTACGCTTGCCAAGTGACAACCTCTATCCGCTAAAGTTGGCACTAACTTCGCCGACAAGCGGCGGTCGCTCGGTCGGTATAGTGCGCTTGCGGACTGAAACCACGGAGTTTGTTTTATCTATCATATTTTGTTCTAGCGGAACCCATTTCCCTGTTGTTCATTTCGTCCTGTCCAGCTTTGCATTCAAACAAAGGAAACTTTGGAGAGTTCTCTGTACTTCTGCATGTCCCTTTCATAACACTGTGCTTGTACGGACTTCTCTGAAACTTCTGATAATGTCTGATCTTTCATATAAATACTGCTCTGAATCAAACATCTTATTTACTGTGTGTGTGGAAAGGTGGCAGTACCGGTAGCATAAGTGAATGGTCCCTTTTTACTCGTATAGAAACAAGAACTGCATAAAATCTTCTAGTCCAAGTCTTCTGTTTCTGTTGTCCATCTATTCCATTTACAAAACACAGACCTCAAATATTATTCACTGTCAGAGAACGGTTTTAATTGCTGGTTTTCTACAAAACATGTTAGCAAGAAATGTTTATGACCTTACTTATGAATAAACTTCCTTTTACGAGTTGTTTGCAATTTACGACCTCATCTCAAATATCAAAATTATGAAGTACATTTTGTTTTACTACTTCATTTTTTCTAGCTCCGACTGCACTGAGCTCAGACCTTTTCTTGTAAAGTACATGCTGACACCCGGTACGAATGGCCATGTGATTCGAATGACCTTCAAGCGCAGAGAACCTTTATGATTTCTGTGGTTCATAACAAATTAACCACAAAAATTATGTACGATCTCCTAATTTTCATCACTTGGAACCCCCTGTTCATAAAATCGTAGACCTTGCTGAGTCTTTAAGTCTTTATATGGCCGTGCTGTACACTTGTAAAGCGACAGCCCGATTATTTTTCAACTAAAGCCCCGATAAGAACTGATTGTCTAGACCAGGCATCTCCAACTTCAAACAGGTTGTGATCGCCTTTTTAGTGTCAAAACTGCCAGTGATCTACCTCCCCCTCCTATTGTCGTACCTTGCTTTAAGCAAAACTATTGGTAAAAATAACACGACACATGATGTTTGTTGTAAAAGCAACATACATTGAAAGTACAGACTACTTTAACACGTATTTTTCCTTCAAAATCTTAATATAATCATATTACATTACAAGTGAATTTACATGCTTTTCACGTATAATTTCCTTATAGGCCTATGAGATCGACCAAAAATCGTCCCGCGATCGACACGTTGGACATGCCTGGTGTAGACCCTAAGCATAACAGAGGTGCTGAGCAGTTACATAGTGTTAACGCATTAAAGTGCGAGTACATTAAGTAGGTTAATGCGTTTATATTCAGTACATTTTCACCATATGCAACAATTTTTTAAAATAAATTATATGCCTTTAACTCTCGAAGAATTGCCCACCTGAAAGATAAAACTATCCTGTAACAGGCCGTGGAGGCGCACAGGGTTGAGACGTCGAGGCTCCCATATTTTCTAGACAGGCTTCATGCAAATACGGTCAGGGTGGAAGTGTATAAAATTTTGAATTTTTAAAATTGAGACCGCCTCTGTGGTCTAGAGGTCAGCGTTCCTGGCTACAGATCCTGAGGTCACGGGTTCGATTCCCGGCTCTACCAGATTTTCTGAGAAGAATTGGGTCTGGAACGGGGTGCACTCAGCCCTATGAGGATAATTGAGGATCTATTTCAAGGATATAGCTGATCCGGTCTAGAAAACCGAAATTAACGGACGTGGGGATTCGTTGCGCTGACCACGCGACACCCTCCATCCACTAAAGTTGGTAGTAACTTCGCCGACAAGCGGCGTTCGCTCGGTCGGTATAGTTCGCTTACGGACTCAAGCCACGGAGTTTGCTGTCTCGTTATTTTTAAAATTGCAAGACTAAGGTCCCAGGCTTTAGATTTTGCACAGACAAGGTAGAAAAATAATGAAAATATTATGTTTTTGGACATTACCCATCGTCTTGCCTTTATCTAAAAACCACACTGTTATTTTTCAAAACAACGTTTCGGAGATTGGATTCTGTCTCCCTTTTCGGGTAAAATCTCAGTTTGGCCCAGTCGATATAACTATCCCCGGTGACAAGCTCTATCGATGGGTCCAACTGAGTAGGTTTTACCTGAAGACGGAGACAGAATTCAGTCTCCGAAACATTATTTTTAATGAAAAGAAAAGATGATGATGGGCAATGCCCAAAGTCAACATTTGCACTAATGTACCATCGTCATAAATTTCTAGATCTTATTTATACAAATAATTTTAAAAGCCTTAAATTATTTGTGAAATGGTGGACTTGTTCACGGTGTTGACAAGTAGTAAGAACATGCTGATGAGTATGGGCAATCGAGTTGAAGCATGATGCAGGGCAACACCGCAGAGACTCTTCGGTTCTACATGCTGTCACTCACCTGCTTTCTTATTAGAATGCTACAGTAGTAGCTGGCATTATCTGTCCCCATCGCGAATAGGAGCGTCATGTACAATTCCATAAGGAATGACCACAGCTCGAATCAAGCTGCCACCCTTTTTTTAGAGTCTCTACCGTTGGGTTTGAGTTCCACTTAGGGGTACTTGGCTGTAGAAAGTCACATTTATGTTAGATGAAATCACATAATGATCATAAATAGCTTAATATAAACCTGACAGGTATAAAACCTGTTTTAGATTTGTTAATCTCAGTGTATTGTAGTAAACATGTAGTAAACGTTGTTGACCCAGTGGTTCACAAGGGAATTTATTTTAAAAGATTGTACGTACCGTATCTTTGGGCTACACAAGACCAAGAACTAAGACTATCAGATTGTCTGTGTGGGGGGGGATAGTGGGGAGCAAGAATGAGAAAGTGAGTGAGCTACTGCTCTTGAGTTTTGTCATAATTTCATCCTGGAACTGTTTTCATCGGAGCCGGGATAGTGCAGTCGGTACACCGACTGGCTACGGGCTTGACGACCAAGGGGTCGGAGTTCGAGTCCCGGTAGGGTCAAGAATTTTCTCTTCTCCGCGTCGTCCAGACTGGCTATGAGGTCCACCCAACCTCCTATCCATTGGGTGCCGGGGGCTCTTTATCCCGCCAGGGCGTGAAGCTGACCACTCAACACCAGCTAGTGGATCCACATATCCACTCCCCCATATTCCTTCATGCGTAGTGCTTAATTAGTTAAGCACAGGGACAAATTTAACTTTACCTTTATCTTTCTTCTTCTGATGAGAACTGGAGCGAAAAGAAACCACAGTTATCCATTCCTTACAGCTTATAGAAGTCTTCAGATACAGAACGAAAGAACCTTTCGAAAGGGAACCAGAAAAACGGAATCTGTTTATTATTGTGACTCTATTGCTAGGCAATGGCTCAATAAACATATTCTCGCGGAGACAGATTCTTGATAAACAGCCGTTGCTCGGTAAAGCGTACAACAAGAATCCAGTTCTGGGTATCGGACCAATAAACATGTGGCCATAACAATACGCCACAAGAATGAAAAATGTTTCCTATGTAATCCTCGCTAGGCAACTGCGTGGTAAGACTCTCTACAACAATAGATGGGATGTGTTTTCTGTACTGCGTGGTACGTGCCGAGGAAATATAAAAGAGTCGAATTTTGAAGCTAGCAGCTGTAGGAGTGGAGAAAAGTACAAGGAGTACAACAGAGAGAGTACAGCGGAGTTGTCGGTAGGATATAGCCACCGGAAATTAGTAGTTGAAGAATTAGAAGTCAGCATGTGAAGACTTAGGATGTGATTAGAAGATTTTGTCACAGTGAGACTGTTTTAATTCCGTTACTAGGATACGACTAGTGAACACTGAGAATCATATTGCGTGTGTAATGATGAACTGTAAATTGTGTTAATCAGCGATAGCGCTGTATTGCTTGTAATTACGGGTTGACTGTATAATAATAATCATAATAAATCCATTCATCCAATTCAGAACCCGTTAATATTGGTCACGGAACTCCGGACACGTGACATTATTTTCAGCCAGCGAGTTATTCATTACTGAAGACAGTGAACCCAAGCAGGCAAACGATTTTCGTTTGTGAAGCGCCGCTCTGTCACTTCAGCTTATTAAGTAGAGCAAAGGCTGTGGGTCCGATTGCAAAATGTTCTCTGATTAATGTATTTTAAATAAACTCATCTTCGCTGCTTATTCTTTGACAGTATACAAAATAAACATAATGATTAGTTAGAAGGATTTCCAAAAGTCTTCCCTGAATTTAGACTCTAATCTCTGTATTCCTGTTCCTTTCACTACGAATACCGAAGTAAAACATTTACTTAGCTACCCATTCATTTATGGTTCATAGTGCGCCATTATCACCTCTCATACAGGACGTTAAGTAACCTAGTATGAAGACCATGAAGCAGGTGTGATGTACTTTATGGATCTCTTTCAGAGTGATCGTCGTGAATTCAGTTTATTTTGAGAAATTAAGTGGAAATTACCTCCATAGTAGTTTGCCGCCATATCTTCCCATTGTTTCCCTTGGCACTACAGCCCCAGTGGGCCTAGGCCTACCTTCATGAACTTCTCCGTTCACTTCGGTTTTTCTAGATCTTACACATTCGGTAGGACTCCTTGGGCGGGTGATCAGCTCGTCGCAAGGCCTCTACCTGCACACAAACACAGAAAAACACACACAAACATCCATGCCCTGAGTGGGATTCGAACCCACGATCCCGGTTTCCAAGAGAGCGAAGACAGTACATGCCTTAGACCGCTCGGCTACCGTGACCGGCTATATCTTCCCATTGCAACCCCATAAAATAATCTGGACGCCGTTTTTGTTGTCTGTACACATTGACGAGTCTTGGATCTCTCACGCAGATGAGTGGCACATGGAAATATAAAGGAATCATGATTGACAAGGCTAGGAGATTTGTCCCTGGAATTAATTGTGCGGAGCGTCACACACACTGGCTACAGTCATCACACAGTTCGTTGCCAGTTGACGTCATAATTACATGGTCTAGTTTCCTTCAGTGCGTGAGACAACAATTTTAGCCAGTAGAATGTTACACTTCTCTTATTAATTATCTTTAACAGTTTTATACTGTCTGAAACCATCACATCTTTGCGCGTGTATCTTTAGTGCACATTTTTCTGACAGTAACCACTGGTTTTAATTTGAGACTAATCACTGGTTATAAGTGAAGAATTCGTTGATAGACGTCATGGATTTTTATGGAAACTTAAAGAATGTCTTTAAGTATTATTACACCAGTAGATATTCAAAACACGCTCCAAAATACAAATTTTAAGACCATATGTAATTTACACACTTTAGCTTCTCAGATTAGTGTGACTATCTTCATAACAGACGAATCATTCGAAACTGTATTTCCAAGGAGAACGGTCATGGAAGAGAGAAAAATTATAATTTTCAGTGCAAGTCTTTTACTTAAATACTTTATACACAGTAAAATAATTTATCATTGTCATAGGGAATTGAATCGGGTTTTAAAGCAAAATGAGAATATTAAATTTTGTTTGACTGTTTCTTATACACCCTCAGCACGGACCTCGTGGAAAACATCGTTACTTGTTGTACAATTGTTGCCATGGGAACATGTTTGGTTGTATAGCCGCTACTCAGTAACGGTTGTTGTGTATTCACTTATTCCGCGGTTGTTGCCTGGCGACGAGTCTGTATGTCGCAATACGTTTTTAATAAAGCGCGTGAACATGTATCGCTGAAAAGAGGGTTTTCACACCGGTAGAGGGATTTGGTCACCAGTTCCGTGAGGACAAGAGGAATAAAAATTTGTGATGTTCCTTTCGTCCGGAAAGGCCTGACTCAAGTTTGCTTTCCGTTGCAAACTCAGAGATTTATAATAAAATGAGGTAATTATTGGTTTCTGTTTTGTGTCAAAATTTTGTCTTGCACTTGATTTGTTTCATTTTGGTCCGTCACATTAACAGTTACAATTATAAAAGAAAAGTCCGTCCAATGTGACTATTTCAGTTTCTCACTTGACGATTCACTAGCCTTACATGTTTCGATCCATTTGGATCATCTTCAGAGGCAAGTGAGAAACTGAAATAGTCACATTGGACGGACTTGTCTTTTATAATTGTATCTGTCTTTCACTTTTGTAGGCATACAGTGACGATTAACGTAGGCAGCCCACAACTGATTATAGGAAATTCGCTTTCCTTTAACTCGAAGTAACAGGGTGGTCTTGGGCCGCGCCGTAGGTCAAACGATTAGTCGCTAGCTTCCCAACCTGGGGGCCCAAGTTCGATCCCGGATCTGGTCAAGTGGGATTTGTGGTGGACAAAGTGGCGCTGGGGCTGGTTTTCTCCGAGTAGTTCGGTTTCTCCTGCCAATCTTCATTCCACCAAATTCTCCACCATCATAATCACCCGGGGCAGGCTACAATAGGCCAATCAGTGGCCGCCGTGCCGAGTGGACCCAGTTGGACTCCACCCCCCACTAAGCGAATTAAAAGAAAACAGGGTGGTCTTGAGGTAAATTTAATTCTTCTGAATCCGAATGTTAACGGTTCCGTCTCCAATGAGATGAGTCAACAAATTTGTATTTTGTGTGGGTTAACTGAAGCGGATAATGCGCACTTGTCCCTGCAACAGGTGCAAGAAGGTAGCCTATGACATGAAGTCTCCTGCTGTAATCACTTCGGGACTAAAGTGAGGCGCATGTCGCTTTATTGTTATGTGCTGGGGTTACTCTAATGGGCGGGAGTCTTATTTTTATATTGCGTATTTGTTTTAGGATGTTGTTGGTATTTGTTACTGGAAATGTAAGGGCAAACAGCTGTGGTAAGGTAAAGTTGTCCCTGTGCTTAACTAATCAAGCACTACGCCATGAAAGCGTATGGGGGAGTAGATGTATAGATCCACATTTTCTTGAACTCTGCACTAGATGGAGGTGAGTGGTCACGTACACGCCCCTGCTGCTTTACTCCCGGTTAAAGAGCCCCCGATACCCATTGGATAGAAGGCTGGATGGGCCCCAGAGCCGTTCTGGACGACTTGGAGAAGTGAAAATTCTTGCCCACATCAGGGCTTGGAACTGCGACCACTTGGTCGTCCAGCCAGTAGCCATTCGCTATACCGACTACGCTATCCCAGCTCGTACTTTTTATCTATAGACAGAAATAATATTAAAATAACATTGGGAAGTGCTGGGCGTTGAGGGGGAACCCCACTAGGAACTTACAGGAGGCTTGAGAAAGCTTTACGGCGAGGCTTCATAATTTGTAGTTTTCACCAAGTATTCTTAGCATTCATGTCTGTTCCAATTCGAAATAACTTCTGAAACTCTTGAATCTCTTAGACGTCTACCAAATATCTAAAAGGCTCTTTAGACGGAGATCGGCCCATCGGAAGGCCTGTGCCTACATAGGACAACACAAAGACAGGAAAGTGGAGATACATCCATGCACCGAGTGGAATTCGAACCTACGGTTCCGGCGTCAGAACAGTTCTAAAGATTAGGTGCCTTAGACGGCACTGTCACTGTTATCAGGACCGAATATGATGATGAACCCAAGGAGGATGTCATGGGATGGACAATGGGACGAAGAAACACGCAGGCCGGAACCCTTTCGAGCCCTAAGTTGACGTGAGCATCACATATTTATATAGAAGCACAAATTTGAAAGCATTCTGAGCATTAGATAACATCCCTAAGTTGCTAACAACATTTCGAAATCATCCATTTTACACCCATATTATTAAGTGACATTTTAATGTATGCCAGCTTTCTTATTCTCCTTTGCTTTTCATCAGAGTAATGCGAAGTATTTACATTTACATCTGACAGTACAAGTGACGTCCTTTTCGTGAAACCTTATTCACTGCTCTAAGATTTGAACAGAATCTTGACAGGTAATAAACACGTGGGAAGCAAACATTTCCGGGTTCCTTCAAACGCATGAAAGCTTGTTGAGTAGTAGCCTCAAGGTAAGATTTTCCCCGTGACAAAATTTGCGCGACTTTGTTAAATATAAAATGTAGAATGTAATGAAACAAAAAAATAATAAAAAGAAGGTACAGCCTAAACGTGGTGAGTTATGTGTTTACTTGTCAACGGTTTTGGTCTTGATGTTCGTTTTTCATTTATTTTGTACTCTTTTCATTGTGGAGATTATTATACCCGGCGCTTTGGTTTGCTTTCTTTCTCTGGGCTTATGTGTTTCAAGGTTGCATTATGTTCTTTACTGTACGGGTCGTGTAAGCTGACCGACTTACTGTTCAGATTCGTTGACTCATGGACGAATTTAATTCTAAACCATATATAGACCATTCTGTTCTATCTTTTTATATTTGATGGAATTGCTTTTGATGACTGTTTTTAGGACATGACATGTATCTGTATATTTTTTCAGACCAGTACAGTCTTATCCAACATCTCTAACACCATATACGAAGGGCCGCGCCATAGCTCAAGCGGTTAGTCGCTAGCTTTCCACCGCGGTGGCCCGGGTTCGATCCCGGGGTCTGGTCAAGTAGGATTTGTGGTGGACAAAGTGGTGCTGGGGCAGGTTTTTTCCGAGTACTTCGGTTTCCCCTGCCAATCTTCATTGGCGTAGTTGTGGACAACACGAGATTGTATGTGTGCGCACGTCTCTCCACAGTCGTTGGGCCTGCACGATCGTGCACAGCTATCGGCCAACTGAAAATTGCGCGTGTGCGCTAGGCCTTAAACTTCTTTTAGGAAATTATCTGCATTGCTCTTGTTATTATGAGCCAGGATAGCTCTGTCGGTATAGCAACTAGGCTACAGGCTGGACAGTCGAGAAATCGGTGTTCCATTCCTGACAAGGGGAACGGATTTTTCTCTTCTCCACAGCGTCAAAACTGGCTCTGGGGCCCATCCAGACTTCTATGCAATGGGTAATGGGGCTTGTTTCCTCGGGGGTACAGCGGATTGAGCGTGAAGCTGATCATTGAACCACATGCAGTGCCGAGGTTAAGTATGGTTAAGATACACCTCCACTCCCCTCACATCTTCAGGGCATAGTGCTTAATTAATTAAGTATAGGGATAGCGTTTTTTTCCTTTTTTCCTTTGGCGCTACAGCCCCAATTTGGGCCTTGCCCTACCTCCATGGAACTCTCCGTTTCTCTTTGGTTTACTAGATCTTAGACATTCGGTAGGACTCCTTGGGCGGGTGATGAGCTCGTCGCAAGGCCTCTAACTGTACACAAACACAGAAAAACGCACACACACAGAAACACTAAACATCCATGGCCTGGGTAGGATTCGAACCCACGATTCCGGCTTCCGAGCGAGCGAAGACAGTTCATACCTTACACCACTCGGCTACCGTGACCGGCACGGATAGCTTCACCTTCTTATTATTGACACTGAACGTTTATTAATTCTTCGTAAGCATGGTGAGGTTGAAATGTTTGGGAATGACAGCAAGGAATCTGGATTAGGTTCATGATAAAATCTTCGACAAAATTCGAACCATTCGGTGAAGCATCTCCTGTCTTCCGATTTCCTATTTACAACCGTTAAGATAATATATATGGAGTAGTATTTCAATCGGCTGTTTTATGTGGGTGTAAAACTTGGTATTTAACCAAGGGGAGACTCTAAAAGGAGACTGTTGCAGAGAAACGTGCCGAAGATAATATGTAGACCCAATGTGAAAGAAGTAACAGGTTCGCGGAAAGAATTAAATGGAGAGGAACTTCATAATTTAAAATACTGAAGTAATGGAATCCAAGAGAAAGTGTTTGACTGGGCACGTAGCATGGAGATGAAATATACATACACACTGTGGTCCAAAAACTCGAAGGAAGGGGACGATGTTGGAGAATTAGGCATAAATGGAAGAATAATATTAAAATGGGTCTTAAAAGTAATTTGTGAAGCTGTACTAGAGTTACTTAGTTTGAGATGGGGACCAATGTTATGCTATTATGAAAAAGTATTGAATATTAGATTTCCGTAGAACACAGCCAATTTCTTGACCGGCTGAGTCACCGTTCAGCTTCTCAAGAGAGATATTGCGACAAGGAATTAGAGAGATAGTTGAAGTTAGTATAAGTCGAAGCCATTATACCATATTGTTTAAAAAGGAAAATACAAGGCTAATTAAACGACGCAGAGTGACACAAAACACATGTAATTTGTACCCCTCTCAAGCGAACCATTTGCCATGCGTTGACTGGAATCTAATTCTGGCGCACAGCTCTTCACAACGGAAGCGTGGCTCCAAAATAGTAACGCAACAGTCGAATCATAGTTCGAAGCGTGACAGCCCTCTCTACATAGGCATATCTTGAAATTAATTAAAGAAAATGAAGCCCGCTTTTCTGCGCAGCCATTCCACCGGAAGTGCTTTTTATGGCCTCTGAAAGGCACTCTCTGATTACGACGTTTTAGGATATAAATTTGCAAGTAATCAACAGATAGCGAGTTCGGAACTCCGTAGGAGTGACGGAAATGAAAATATCCTTGTATACAAATGACAGAACACGTAGCTGAAACAAATACAAAAATTCTTTCTTAACTGTCCAGTATTTTGTTTCAGAATTGCTGAAACTGGTTAGAATAGCGAGTTTAAACCATACGCAACATTCTATTCGCTGTTGATCTGACAGCACGGCTAGTGATGTATGCAATTCTTGCCCCGAAAGCCAATGACGTGTTTTTCCATGCGTTTAACAAACTCTAAGGCTGCCCATACACGTACGATTCTGGCTCGCGAGTCCGACTCGGCGAGGAACCGGGCTCTTATTAATTTCACCACACACGTATGAGTGTGGTGACTCACACACGGACGAGTTTGGCTCATTGGAACCCGAGCCGAGTCGGACTCGCGAGCCAGACTCGTACGTGTATGAGCCCTGTAGATGTGTTTTTGTCCTTTGTTCTGGTCTATATAACAGAGCAGTTGGTGCGTAATTCGTAATCTTTGTTTGATGCATGCTTTGGAAAACTTTCGAAAGGTTCGATTTTCTGACTTCGTCCACAGGAAGTTTGCAGTGTCTTTTATTACAAGTCCTTTTTTTTTACTTTGAAACAGGAAGTAACGCTGAAATATTTCCTATCTTCAGCTAAATATTACAATCACCCTAAGCAACCAAACTTGCCTCATAGTGCAAATTGGCACTGTTACTTTAACCCTCTCCCCCCCAAACGAAGCGAAATACCTGGGCATGCATCTTGATAGAAGATTGACATGGGCAAAGCACGTCAAAACCAAAAGAAAACAGCTCACCGTTCTTTTAATTAAAATAAATAGGACGATGATTAATGTCGAAGAATTCAATAATTGTGTATAATTCATGCTTGAGCTTTTATGTCTGAGAATATAACCAGATAATTTTCTTAAAATTAGTAACTGAAACGGCAGTCACAGTTGGTTCCTGAAGTATTTTTTTGGAGACTGCAAGTCTACAGTAATACTTAATACAAGTATATATGTATGTTTTGAAACATGGGTTGCTTGTAAGATTTGAGGCTTTCACTGCGGTGACTATGAAGAAAACAGTCTTCTGGGATTTGGCACCGTGTATATGTGGTGTTAACCGACGTTTCGGAGGAATGTATCGCCTCCATCTTCAGGGTAGAAGGAAAAATATTAGAAATCCGCAAGCGAAGAGACCGTGAGAACCGGTAACCAGTCTGCTTTTACCGGTTCTCACGGTCTCTTCGCTTGTGGATTTCTTATATTTTTCCTTCTACCCTGAAGATGGAGGCGATACGTTCCTCCTAAACGTCGGTTAACACCACATATGCACGGTGCCAAATCCCAGAAGACTGCTTTCTTCATGGGTTGCTTGTTTACGTGAATGCCCTGGAACTTGGCCACTCCTGTGCTTTGCTGTAGTTCTGGCACCAAGCGGGCCTTAGCCTCCACCCTCCTCATTGTTGTGCCCGGTAGTTTGCACTGTCCATCCGTCTACTCTTACGGCATTGAATCTGGTAATCATAACACATTTCGTATTTCAGTTTCTGTGAAAGAAGTGTTTGTATGGTGCCCGGGCGCATTTCTGCTCACACTTGATTGAAAGCCACGAAGGTAAAGCAAAGGTAAGGGTATCCCTGTAACAGGCCATGGAGGCCCATAGGGTTGTGAGACGTCGAGGTTCCCACATTTCCTAGACGGTCTGTTCACAAATGGAGGTGAGGGTGTCAGCTTTACGCGCCGGCCGCCCTTTACCCCGAGGAAGATTCCTGGTACTCATTTCTGTTAGAGGCTGGGTGGACTCCAGGGCCGTAATGCGGCTGGAAGGATTAGGTCAATTGAAAATTCCAACGACATTGGGACCCGAACCCGCGACCTTCCGGTTTGTACCATAATGCCTCAACCAACTACGCTACGGCGTGTCTCGCTGAAAAACCACTAAGAATGTATTATAATCTGAGATGCTAAGCATGATACACGAACATTGGTATATTTTCTAAATAATTCTATAGAAATTGATGAATTATTAGAATCCTAGTTTTGCACTTCTTGGGATGTCATTGTGAAGAGTTATATCTTCCGACAATAGAAACCCGTGGAGCCCAATTAAACTCTACTTACTGCCTGCTTCATGCTTGTTTCTTTCTTGGTTTATTCTTCTACCCTGATGATGGAGGTTACATGTTCCTCCGAAACACTGGTTGGCTTTCAACTAACTGTACGGGATTGTATGGTACAGAATAGAACCCTTCATAAACACCGCTGTGAGAACCTCAAATGCTACACGGATGTTATTATGTTTAGAGATATGCAAAGAAGAAACAAGCAGTTCTTCTTCATACAGTACGTTGCAACAGAATTTCTTTTTGGAGCGGAAGATAGGGGGGTGATGAGATGAATTTTGGAAAATGTTTTACTTCTTACTCATTTAAGCGGAAGGCCAATTCATACTTGCTGTTCGTTTACCAAGTTACAAACCGGAAACTTTTCCTCTTGCCACTTCCGGAATAAGCTGATTGGAAGTAGGATAAATTTAGCGCGCCCACTTGAGTGATAAGACTCTTGTCGTTTGTTTTAGGAATTGACCCGATTACTGTAGATCGTTCTGGCATCACTTACGCCCCCCCCCAAAAAAGAAAAATCGGCCAAATTTTGAGGACTTTAGAACGTTTCATAATACAGAACATGAAAATATATATATATGTTGAAGCGTCCAGTTCAGAGCTGAAGGAATGAGTGGAGTCTACTTGGTAAATTACTTGAAGAATTATAGCAGAAAGAAACTACGAACAAAGTCGAAAGTTAAAAGGCTTTAACTCTTGTAAATCAAAACAGAAATCACTGTTGTTTACTCCAAATGAGGCCGCATCATAGCTCAAGCGGGTTAGTCCCTGGCTTAACACCGCAGCGGCCCCGGTTCGATCCCGTGTCTCGTCAAGTGGGATTTGTGGTTGACAAAGTGGTGCTCCGGCAGGTTTTCTCCGAGTACTTCCGTTTCCTCTGTCAATCTTCATTCCATAAATTGCGCCACAATCACCCTCACCTATCATCTGGGGCTAGTACAATAGGCCAGAAGTGGCCGCAGTACAAGGGACTTAGTTCCACCCCACTAGCAATAATAATAAAAAAAAATATTCCAAATGAGCGCAAAATGCAATTGCAATTGATCAAGATGTTTGCGACGGACTCTTTAGTCTTCTTTCTTTATTTTATTCAGGAAAATTGACTTCATTTAGTGGCCCTGATTATTTCTGAACGAAGTAACGAATTTCCGTTACATTTGATATGAACATCATGTCACCAGATCTCACCCCCCTCCGTATCTTTCAATATCCTACTATGAATATGGCGGCAGTGCGAAGGTCTCCGCCTTCGCCTGGAATCTTACCCAGTCCTACTATCCGTGGCTTAGTCACTACACTAACCGAGCTACTCGGCTCATCTTTCATTAATGAAGAAATGAAAAATACAGAAGAGTACTCAATGCGAAACCTATCTCTAGGAAACTTTCGCATTACAGAGCCAATATGAAATTTTGAGTTATGAACCCCGCCCGTTATGTGCGTATTGCCCACTAGACGTCTGCAGTTTGATCGACATAGGAATACACACACTTCTCTTGGTATAGATCTGTAGCTGCGAGCAGTGGGTGTATGGAGGTCAAGCCTTCCTGGTGCACCACAGTAGGGTTATCGGAAGTCCTTTCCTCCCGGCCCCCGGCCGATAACACGCTACCAAGACTGGCCAGAGATAGCGCTCCCGCCCACTTCTTCCTACTGCGCAGAGCTCACAAACTGCGAGAGCTAGGCTTGCTCTACTGTGAAGTCACATATGTAGCATTTCAGGCAGCAATAGCGGTTAATGTGTTGCATCTTAACGTAAACAAAAAGACAAAGCTAGCCCTGTAAGAGACCGTGGAGGCCCATAGGGTTGTGAGACGTCGAGGCTCCCACAGTTTATAGGCAATCGGCTCAAAGAGGGCGGTGAGGTTATCAGCCTCGCGCGCCGGCCGCCCTTTACCACGAGGAATATTCCTGATACTCATTTATTATTACTTTATTATTATTATTATTATTATTACTATTGGAGGGGGTGGGTTTCCCCTTGCACCGCGACTAATAGTCTATTGTACGTCCCCCTTTGATATTCTACCAGTCGCCATACCCTACCGGTACTTGTACGTGCTATCAGCCCCGTTCAGCCAACGAGGTCGGCCCTCGGTACCCGATACTTCCCCCATCTACCGGAGGCATTGGAAACTACTTGGGCGGGAAACTTTTTGCCTAATTTTCTGAGAGGTCTCCCAGAGACATGAGGATCTTTTACGTGCCGTAAATCTACTACACGGGACCCACGGCTTAAAGTTCCTCCCGGAGGACTTGTTCCCTGAATTTTTCCGCCCTTAAAAATTCCACGACCTCCGCCGGGTTTGAACCCGCGTCATGAGGTGGGAACGTTACCCCTAGACTACGGAGGCCGCTTTGATACTCATTTATGTTAGAGGCTGAGTCGACACTAGGGTCATAGTGCGGCTGGAAGTATTAGGTAATTTAAAAAGTCCATTGACCTCGGGATTCGAACCCGCGATCTTTCGACTTGTAGTATAGTGCCTCAACCAACTACGCTACCTCGTGCCTCCGCACCTTGACGTAGCGGACACGAATTCTGACAAGGTCGTGAGCGATTCTGTGTTTTCCAACGTAGCTATACACATTCCCATGAAGTCATTATACTGGTACACGTTCTCTCACTTGCAAGTAATAATCAGATTAATTGTAAGATATTAATAAAGTGGTTTTATAGAGATGCAAAAGGGTCACGAATAGCGGGTAGATAAGAGTTTAGATGAAGGCAGTCGTGACCTATTTAAATGTGCTATCTCGGTATTCGCCTGAAGATACTGAGAGACCCCTAGAAATGTTTATCAAGTCATCTGGTGATTCATATCTGTTATGTGTTACCTCCAGAATACAAGCCTGTAGTGTCAGAAGACGTAGCACCAGTTACGGCAGCTCAGGTATATTTCGTATCTTGCCGAAGCTAACAAGAAATCGGAATACTAACCATTTCGTTCATAACTTTATGTAACTGATTTGTGTCAATTAACACCATTCGTCTTTCGGATTAGACCTTTAGCCCTGTTCCGATTCACAATCAATTACGTATCTTTAGGGCATGTCTATCACGAGTCTCCGTCTCTATGGGATGACATAGGACAGCACAGAAAGAGAACATCCCGATGTTATTCCTGAAGGGGATTCGAGTGAGACAAGACCTAAGCACCGTAGACCGCGCCACGACTGTGATCTGAAATTCACATCCTCTAGGCAGTACTCGTATTTTCAGTTAATATCCTAGAATTATCAGCACGTTGTCTGTTCTAATGATGACAGATTTTTACTTCTGTACACAGGAAATCTCTTACCGTGATCATTTGTGTTGAAGGTTGCTCAGCTTTTACACCGTGTGGCCAGATGTGCAGAGAGTGAGCGAAAGTTCTGTTGTCGGCTGCACAGACAATTCACATTTCCGAAGTTATTAATCATTATCGAGAGTCTCTGAGGACTTAGGCAGGATATAGATGGCGCCAGTAACATACGAGCGCTTTCAATCGAGGATGGTATCCGCGGCGTTTCTGATGACCATAAGAATTCTTAGTTCAAAGGACTTCCATCCAGCTGGCGTAGCGAAGACCAGCGTTTGATACCATGTGACATCATGGAAGAAGGCGGTCTATTTATACATCAGCTGGGTCTTTTATCTTTATTTAATAAAGTTGGGTATAATAATGTTGCCTCCCAGTCTAAAGCATGAATTGTCTTCGCTCGCTCGAAAGCTGGGGACGTGAGTTCGAATCCCAATGAAGACATGGATGTCTGTGTGTACACGTTTATTCTGTGTTGTCCTGTGTTTAGGTAGCGGTCTTGCGACGGGCTGATCACTCGTCCAAAAAGTCCTACCGACTATGTAAAAAAAACTACGAAACTGAAGAAAGGCCAGGGCCCAAAAAAGGGCTGTAGAGCCATTGATGAATGGAAAGGTATAATATTACGATGTAAATATTCAAGGACATATTAAAGGAAGCTTTAGCGTATGCTTCTATAATTGAACATAGACCACACTATTCCAGAAATATTTCGTTCGTTAGGAAGTCATGTTCACTATGAAAATAAGGAAAGCGATATTCACTTGTAGGTTAGATGTTAGTTTAAATACGTGGAGTGGGGTGAAAGTGAGTCCATTTGGTATGTTGGCCACTAATTGGCCCATTGTACAACCCCCGAATGATAGATGATGTATTGAGCATTTTCTGGAATGATAATTGGCAGGGAAGACCGAAGTACTCAGAGGAAACATGTCCCAGTGTCACTTTATTCATTACAAATCCCACGTTAATTGACCTGGGGTCGAACCCAGGCGGCCGCGGTGGAGAGTCGGCGACAAGGCCCCTGCGTTATGGCATGGTTATCACCTGTAGTTTTTTCATTGCTAGTGGGGTGGGACTAAGTCCCTTGTACTGCGGCCACTTCTGGCCTATTGTACCAGCCCCAGATGATAGGTGAGGGTGATTGTGGAGCAATTGGTGGAATGAAGATTGGCAGGGGAAACCGAAGTACTCGGAGAAAACCTGCCCCAGCGCCACTTTGTCCACCACAAATCCCACTTGACCAGACCCGGGATCGAACCCGGGCCGTCGCAGTGGGAAGCCAGCGACTAACCGCTTGAGCTATGGCGCGACCTCTCACCTGTAGGTTACTCTGCTCTGAGAGGAACTGTCTACGCGGAGGTTGTAGGATCTGCTTGCAGATTGGGATGTCCGTCTGGTATCTGAGCCATGACATTTGAAATATTGGCATTTACGTGCTGAAAACGGTGCTTTCCAGAAGAGAGATGTAACTTCTAGAGGATGATCAAATGGATTTATGGTAGAGTTTGGATGTAATCAGCTGACTACGGATACTGCCCTAGCCCTTATGAACTCAGTAGTGAACCTTCGTGTCCCATAAAAATTGGAGAATTTTGTGACAGAGTCGGTGATTATCAGTTTCTCAGGATGGACTTGGCTTTATATTTCATTTGTTTTTTCTAGTCCGCGTCAAATTTTACAGAACGTAATATAAAACCTCTAAAGGCACATAAAGGATATAGCAAAAGGAGAAAGGAGATGAAGGATTACGATAGAAAAGAAATGTTTCCCCGTTGAATTTCAAAGGGCTTTGCCACTTATGATTTAAAACTAATAAGCAAGACATTAATTGAGATTTTGGTAATTTTTGGGGACATAAACTGCTAGGAATTAGGTGCTGATTCCAATCCGCCCGATCTGAGACAGGCCTCTTATTGCGTTTTTCAAGCATTGTGACAACCTTACCAACATCTGTGAGCAGATTGTCTACATAATTTGGGAGCCTCGACGTCTCACAACCCTATGGGCCTCCATGCCCTGTTACAGCGATAGCTTTACCTTACCTTTATTCTAGAGATATCCCAATGGAGATTGTCGGGAAAATTAAATTTTGGTTGTTCTCGGTGCATTAGACTTACGTGGTATATAACTCCTGCTATAGGTCTGCATTAAGCTTCAACCAGGCTCTATCGATTTTCTCAAAAACTGCTTGCCGTACCAAATACTGGCACGTGACACGAAGATATATATATTTAAATATACAGGCCTATGTATAATTCGGATACGTAGTTTTAATCTGAAGCCGCTCAGCTACAGTGACCGGCTTCTTCGGCTTAAATATGGACTAATATTATTCGTCGCCTGATGAGCAGAGTTTGACAGTCTCTGTGGTCTAGTGGTCAGAGTTCCTGGCTACAGATCCATAGGTCCTGGTTCGATTCCCGGCGCTACCAGATTTTATGAGAAATAGTGGGTCTGGAACGTGGTCCACTCAGCCTCGTGAAAATAATTGAGGAGCTATTTTAAGGAAATAGCGGCTCTGATCAAGAAAACCGAAATTAACGGCCGTGATGATCCGTTGCGCTGACCACGCGACACTCTATCCGCTAAAGTTGGCACTAACTTCGCCGATAAACGGCGATCGCTCGGTCGGTATAGTTCGCCTGCGGACTAAAACCACAGAGTTTGTTTGTTTTGAGTAGAGCTATCTTTGCTTTCGTATTCTCGGTACACTTCTTTGTTCAGGCTTTGTATCATACTTTACTTAGTGTTCCGCAGTGCAACATAATTACATAAATATTGTTAACATCCCATGTATATGAACGCTGTAACGAGGGATAAAAAGTCACTGGACTCCAATATTCTTCTAGATTAATGCGTACTGACCTTCAGCTGGAAAACACTGTGCTAGATTCGTGCAGTGATGCATCATCTTCTGACCTGCCGGCACGTCTTCNCGTGATCCGCCGCTCCCTCCCCGGCCGCCCCCCCTCCCCCCCCCCCCCGCCTTCAATTATCGCTGCTTGTTCTTATTTAGTCGCATTGCAAGCAAGGACATACATCCATCTCACGCCAGTTAAACTCTCATTGCGTGACCTGCTTCCTATGCATTTCCTGTTGCTGATTCCGCCGGTGGCGCAGACTGCATGGCGCCGAGTGATAGGTTGGCTAAGAAGTAATAAGTTGGAAAGGATATATACAGAAACAGTCGTGGCCAAATTTGAAATGTTATCCCGGAATTTTCCTGGAGAGACTGAGAAAAAACATGAACAACCTGAGGATAGCCTGCCTCTGGGCCGAGATTTGAACTCGATACCTCCCAAACACGAAGTTGGAGATCCAGCCGTTAGACGCTGTCGCTTGTAGGAATTTGCGTTTTTGACCCTGTGAAATTTTGCATTTGCAGATTTGTGCAGATTTGTTGCCATGATCTCTCAGTCTCAGCGTTGCAATTCGTACTTTAGAAATGTACTATAGTCGATGCAAACGACTTTTATTTTTTTTTTTTTAATTCGCTTAGTAAGGGGTGGAGACCAAGTGGTCCACTCGGCACGGCGGCCACTGATTGGTCTATTGTAGCCTGCCCCGGGTGATTATGATGATGGAGAATTTGGTGGAATGAAGATTGGCAGGGGAAACCGAAGTACTAGGAGAAAACCGGCCCAGCACCACTTTGTCCACCACAAATCCCACTTGACCAGACCCGGGATCGAATCCGGGCCGCCGCGGTGGGAAGCCAGCGACTAACCGCTTCAGCTATGGTGCGGCCATCATGCAAACGACTTACTCCTTCAATGCCAAGCGAACATAATTGGAGAAACTGACGTAATAATTTTCATTCATTCATCAATTGCTCTACAGCCCTTTTCTTGAGCCCTGACCTCGTCTTCAGTTACGTAATCTTTTTTACACAGGTGCTAAGACTCCTTGTACGAGTGAGCAGCCCTTCGCAAGGCCGCTACCTGCAACAAAGGACAACACAAACACAGAATAAACGCACACACAGACATCCATGCCTTGAGTGGGATTCGAACACACGATCCTAGCGTTTGAGCGAACGAAGACAGTTCATGCCTTAGACCGCGCGGTCAATATTATTTTTTCTTTTGGGGCTACAGCCCCAATTTGGGCCTTGGCCTACCTCCATGAAGCTCTCCGTTTCACTTCGGTTTACTAGAACTTAGACATTCGGTAGGACCCCTTGTGCTGGCGATCAGCTCGTCGCAAGGCCTCTGCCTGTACACAAACAGAGAAAAACGCATATACACACACAAACACTAAACATCCATGCACTAAGTGGGATTCGAACCCATGATCCCGGCTTCCGAGCGAACGAAGAGAGTGCATACCTTACACCGCTCGACTACCGTGACAGGCCCACGGCCAATATGATCGGTCGTAATAATTTTAAGATTCGCAATATCGGCATGTTCAGTGCTTATCCGTGCAATAGCCGTATAATGCACATTAGTGAGGGATGGGATGAGAGTCGGACATTCTTACGCTATGAAATATGCCGGACAAAGACCCTAGTACATTTCGCACATCTGGAAGCGCTTCCATTCACGCTCAAATAAACGCAGCTCTGCGAACTGAAGTTAAAGTTTATAGGCAGTGAATTTAAAAAATATTACGCGGTGCGAAAGTTATCCTGAATGGACGTTACCAAATAAAAGTTGTTGGCGGTAGAGGGAATAAAGAAATGAAGCTGTATTTTGGCAAATACATCTGTCAGTGTCCTCACGTTACTTCGCACCTGCCGTATGTTTATTACATTGCAGAATATCAATGGATATAAACGCCGAGATGTTAAACAAATATTGTTTTATATTAGTAAGTTATTTCAATAAAAGTTATGAGATGAATCGGCTACAGAAATCTTAAAAAAAAATGTTTAACAGAATGGGGCAAGATTTATTTTTAATGAAAACTTTTCTTGCAAACAGTTTTATGGTCAATGTTGCATTGTTTATATCCACGTGTAATATTCTGCCGATTTATTTGCAATATCACTTATAAACTGTACTCCTTCTTTGTGCTGTATATTCAATATTAGAAGCAGGCAGGAACTTCCAACACTGAAACATCTTCACGAGCTGTGTATTTTTAGCAATATATGTAATATATTGGCCTGTACAAATACATAGAGTTGTGGATTTCAGGAATATAAATTGTGTTTCGTTTCATGTCTTGTTGTGGGATTGCTTTATTATAAAACAAATAAAATTTCAGTTTCTATTTTTAAGTGTCGGGAGTTAAGTCTGATTTGTATGAATGTGCTTTGCTGTTCTGAGAAACATCGCAATGAAATGAAAACAGCGGTTAGCTTTTAACCGTAGAACAGATGGTTATTGGATAATTTGCATTTTGAGTTCCGCTGGCTCAGCTGTTGGAGCCACAGTTCTTGAAAAGGAACGGCTAGGACCACATTTAACACAAAGAATCCCTCAAATAAGTCCAGAGTCAGTCTGTAAAATGCCCAGAGGTAAATTTTTCCTTGTGCTTAATTAATTAAGCATCATGCTATGAAGACGTTCTGAAAATTGGAGGTGTAGGTCCACCATTATTGACCTGAGCACTAGATGGAGTTGAGTGGTTAGCTTCACGTTCAGGCCGCTTTACTGCCGGTGCATGTCTCGGTACTAAATGGGTAAGAAGTTGTGTGGGTCCCAGAGCCGGTCTTGACGCTATGGAGTATAGAAAATCTCTTGCCCCTGCCGGAAATCAAACCCCGGCCGTGCGCCCGGTAGCCCATCGCTATACCAACTGAGCTACCCCGGAGTTAGTATAAATAAACTAGCATTTAAAATGTGTATTTCACATATTTAAGACATTTTATGTAGAAGTCAGTACTTGCTAGAGATTGTTTGATTGATTATATAGTTTTAACGACATCATATCAGCTGTGTAGGGTATAAAGAGTTGAATGAGACGTAAGGTTATGTACGCAATTACCGTTTATGTTCAATGCACACTCACTTTCCCACACTGCTTTTCCCCTTGTCATACATAATACGAACCATCAGCTTTCCTTGTCAGTACGAGTGCGCCTAACACGACTTCTCATGAAGAGTTCTGTCTTCTAGGATATAAGGCCTTGTAGTCCGTTGGAAGTCAACCGACGGTTAGGAGGAACATATCTTTATCTTCGAGATTGAAGAGTAAGCACATAAAGCCTTACTTGGTGCCTGCTTCATGTTGGGTTTCTTGCTTGACATCCTCTTCAACCCTGAAGAAGGAGGCGACATGTTCCTCCGAAGCACTTGTTGCCTTTCGGTTATCTACAATACGTTATATCCTATTGTCAACGCTCTGAGAACCTAAAATCCTACATGACTTCTTATACCGCGAGACCCGCAATTAATTGAAGTGTTTGAGATTTTAAAACAGAAGAGATAAAATGATAAGAATTTTAAATTGGAGTTTTTTTATTGCTAGTGGGGTGGGACTAAGTCCCTTGTACTGCGGCCACTTCTGGCCTATTGTACCAGCCCCAGATGATAGGTGAGGGTGATTGTGGAGCAATTGGTGGAATGAAGATTGGCAGGGGAAACCGAAGTACTCGGAGAAAACCTGCCCCAGCACCACTATGTCCACAAATCCCACTTGACCAGACCCGGGATCGAACCCGGCCCGCCACGGTGTTAAACTAGCGACTAACCGCTTGAGCTGTGGCGCTGCAAAATTGGAAGTTACATTGCATTACAGCTTCAACGAGAAGAGTGTTTAGTTGGTATCTTATTTTCAGTGTCATGGAGAAGTCTAGATACAGTTTACGTATATGCATTTTCGGCGTTTAGAAAGAAATATCAATTGTCATTAAACAGGAAATAGTGTATGTAAGCTTTTGATTATATAGGAATTAAGAGCAAAGTAAATTCTGGTAATGTTAGCCACTATTCACTTCAGAGCCGTTTTTAATTGAAATGTACAGAACTACAGTTTAGCTTGTCGTTATGTATGAGTATGAAACTTGACATCTGACGTGTAAGATTTGAGGTTTTCACGGAGGTGACTATGAAGAAAGCTTTCTTTTTGGATGTGACACCGTGTAGATAGTGTTAACGGACGTTTCGGAGGAACATCGCCTCCATCTTCAGGATAGAAGAAGAAAGAAAATCCGCGAGCGAGGAACCAGCGTTGTTTAATTCCCTCCATTTATCCTTGCCCTTCTCCTCCGACACAATATTCTATACCTGATCTGGCTAGCTACCTGAGGGTCCATCTCCCCAGACCCTTCCCCTCTACTCTCAGCTGATTTCCCATGTATCCCCCCTCCCTTCTCTTCCTACTCTTATACAGTTGGGTTTATTCGACTCTACATTAGTCTGTCAGCTTTGCTCACGCTGGTTCCTCGATCGCGGATTTTCTTTTTTCGTCTACCCTGAATATGGAGGCGATACGTTCACCCGAAACGTCGGTTAACAGAATATCTACACGGCGCCACATCCCACAAGACGGGCTTTCTTCTTGCACTCTGACGTTAAAGAAAGAAGTTATCTCTGAACAGGATGCTGAAGAGAATGTTTGGATCGACGGTGGATTAAATGATAGGAGGCTGGACAGAACTGCATAATGAGGAGCTTCGCCAAACAGAGTGATCAGGACAAGGGGGATGAGATGGGCAGGGCATGTAGCACGCAAGGGAGAGGAGGATTGCTGCTGCGTGCATGTCTCCTCTTTTTATTACAGAATATTGTAACATGTTTAGTCTGAAAACTGTTCCGCATGCCTATCACGGCGTGAGAGCTGCTGTTTGTCGGCCAGACGAGACACTGGCTGTCTTTATAAACAAAAACAGTAATTCACTTGCACTCTTTAACTTGCATGTAAAATTAAATCTTCAAGGATACATAATGACACTTGCCATTACAGTATTGTCATGTTTATGGCTTTTATATATTTCGGTAAAAGTTTCGTACATGCAGTCGAACTGTGAAACTTACGGATAGATGAAAGATGCAGCATTTGTATGCATTGGAACAAAATTATATTAATTTTGAGCTGCAGGAAATTCAATTTTTGAAATTTGTATTGAGAGATGTATGTGAATGTATACATCCACTCCTCCATAAGCCTTCATAGCGTAGTGCTTAATTAGTTAAGCACAAGGACAAGTTTACCTTATCTTATGATTCTCAAAATACGCTGCGAATATTTTAGCAAAGAGCGTTAACCATTGATCTAGTGTCAGTGTGTTTCCTGAGAGGTCGAAACTGAATTTTTAAGCGTTATGTGGAGGAAATTCGTGCTTCAGTTAATGGAGAACAATTGTAGACTATGTCCTCTCGTTTGTGTGTATTCAGATAGAAAATTCCGCGACAGTATTAACTTAATTTGTAATGAAAATCTTGAATTCGCCACTTTTTCTGTTTATGCTATTCCTTATAGTAGAGTCCGTTCCCTACGAGCTGGGTATCTTCCGAATGTGAGTCAGACACCAGACTGACGGCTTAGGCCCCGCATACACACAGTTTGGCCTTCCGATCGACCTTACAGGCAAAACTGTGACAGTTTACCCCCTCCCTTTCCTCCCCATACACGCGCAGATAAAGCGTCAGGCTTCATGCCACAATCATGGTCTTCCAGCCTATAATGGTGAGTCAGACACGTCACGTGCTACGGCNCTCCCTTTCCTCCCCATACACGCGCAGATAAAGCGTCAGGCTTCATTCCACAATCACGGTCTTCCAGCCTATAATGGTGAGTCAGACACGTCACGTGCTACGCTCCTGCAGGCAGAACTGACGGAGTGACGAGTTTCCCACAGGCCAACAGTCCAAACGATTGGCCGGCCGGCCGCACCACACACGTCAGTTTTGCCTTTCAGTCTTCAACTGTGCAGGCCGAACTGGAGGCCAAACTGTGTGTGTATCGGGGCCCTTAGGTAGGGCACACTTCGGCATGCGTCAAGACATGTAACAGTCAAAACACGATGTCTGAGACATGACGCAAAGAAAGAAGCACAGTTGAAACTAATGAGATTATGCAAACCGCCGCACGCCGGTCTGAGTCATGATGCTGCATACTCTTATGCCACTCCGGGTTCTGTACGGTAGGCCTGCGAGTGGCCGGCGTAGCAGGTAGACTTAGCCTCACCCAACCCCACGAATTAAAAATATGTATATCAATCAGTGCTTTGAGCTATCGATTAGACACACCAACTGATAAAGTAGTATTTATCTCCTCTCGGAGAAGAACACAGGAATTCTGATAGAGATGCACATCGAGAATGTTAAGTTGGAAGAGGTATGACTGCATTACGTCATTCTGAGTACCACCCAGGATATATATATAAAACAATGACCATGACGACAGCAATCCATGCATTCAATTTGTCCTTATATCAAGTCTACGTGCAGTGGTTTATGAAGGGGAAATTGATAGTTGAGACGACACAGAGTAAGATGAATCCTAGTTCCGGTAGAGAAATAGCCGCCGCCTTTGGCGCTGTAAGGGCAAGGGCACACCAAAGGAACTGGCAACTACAACGCAACGGCAATTTCCGAGAACTGTTACCAGCCTGAGTTGAACAGTTGCATGGAATCACACAGAGGAAGGAAGGTCCAACCCCATAACGTCCAGCAAGACGCAGAATAAAAACCACATAGAGCCAAAAATATGAGATGCAAAATTTGACATCTTAGCTTTAATATTTTTATATCTTTCTTCTAAGATTCCGTCATGCCTTTATCGCTACACAACACAACTCTGGAGGCTAATCGCCGATTCCAAAAGCGACAGCCCGGGTTCGATCGCAGGTTAGGTAATGTGGAGTTTATGGTGGACGAAGTGATACTGGGGCGGTTTATCTCGAAGTACTCCGCTTTCCCTTTCCAGTTGTCATTCCACCAGCTGCTCCACATTCATTAATCATTCTATGAGCCATGCTGTATGGTCTCAATGCTGACAGCTTCCTTTCATAAGCTGCTTAATGAAATGACTAGGGTATAGACAATTGATGGTCATTCCCGGCACTACTTCTTACTCCAGCTTGTGCCTCCTTATAACCACCCCTAAATGAACCTTGTGCTGGAGCTATGAGGTGAGGGCAACTGCCCCGGCCTCATGAGAAGGGGGTGCAGCAACCACAGTCATGAAACTGTCTTTATCTTAAGATAACCTTCGTTTATTTTACTCGTTGAGAAACAGACCATGATCTAACGAAGGTAGAGTGTTACATCTGTATATTTGTTGGAAATGTAAAATATTGTGGCATGTAGACCAGTTGCTAGGAAACGACAGCGAAACAGAAAACTACGCAACGGCCCATAAACAGTAATAGAAACTTGTGCGGTCCGTGCGGAAATGCTATAAGCAAGACAGTAAGGAGTGAGTTCAGTTGATTTGAATTGAGTGGTTGGTGAGTAACTGAGTTAGTCAGAGAACTGCTGAGGTTCAGGAGGCTCGGGATAGTCTGGAAACCCAGAGGAAGAGGAAAATGCGCCGTGGAAGCCGCTGTCAAGCAATGGCTAATGAAGACGTGGCAGAGTAGGCGTTTACCCCCTCACCCGAAGCGGCCTCGTGGTCTAAGGGTAACGTTCCCACCTCATGACTCAAGGTACGCGGGTTCAAACCCGGCGGAAGTCGTGGAATTTTTAAGGGCGGAAAAATTAAGGGAACAAGTCCTCCGGGAGGGACTTTAAGCCGTGGGTACCGTGTCGTAGATTTACGGCACGTTAAAGATCCTCATGTTTCTAGGAGACCTCTGAGCTAAATTAGGCAAAAAGTTTCCCGCCCAAGTAGTTTCCAGTGCCTCTGGTAGATGGGAGGATTATCAGGTACCGAGGGCCGACCTCGTTGGCTGAACGGGGCTGATAGCATGCACCAGTACCGGTAGGGTATGGCGACTGGTAGAATATCAAAGGGGGACGTACAGTAGACTATTAGTCGCGGTGCATGGGGAAACCACCCCCTCTAATAATAATAATATAATAATAAATACGCTCACCTGAGGACGGAAACAGAGCCTTTTCCCAAAACGGTGTGTTCTCTAGTATCTACATTACCGGACAATGGGCAAAGTTCAAAATCGCGTAAGTATAGGCCTAGTATACGTACAGGAATGTAAATATTTCATGAGAAAAGAAATACTTTGCTTAAGTATGCAAGAAATCGTACTATTAAACTACAGTTTTCTTTACTGTTTATATCTCTGCCAAACGAAAGCTCTTATGATCTGTGTTTGTGAAACAGATGCATGGAGGGTCTTGCAGTGGAGACATAAATGTCGGTGTGAGACACACACACAAAGCGCCACGTACAGAGTACAGACAGATTCAGCAGTCAAATTTCCGGCACCCAACCGCTCCATCTTGTTATTAAGCCCATGTACGAATACATAATGAGGTGATGCTGGAAGACTTCCCTACCAATCCAATATACGGATAATTTGTGGTTTTAACTGTATTCTGTCTTGAACAATGGTTTGTGGTTCTCATTTTGATTTTCGAGCCGCGGGCATCAGACCCTGAACGCACAGCATGTGGCAGGTAGGCCTCGTAACACGTACTGTTCTTATTAGCATCGGTTTGTGTTGTTGTGTTTCACGCACTTGCCATGATGTTTGCGTTCTTTTTGACATCTATCTATCTATCTATCTATCTATCTATCTATCTATCTATCTATCTATCTATCTGTCTGTCTGTCTGTCTGTCTGAGTATATATATATATATATGTGTGTGTGTGTGTGTGTGTGTGTGTGCGCGCGTCTCTCTCTCTCTCTCTCTGTCTTTCTATCTATCTATCTGTATGTCTGTCTATACATCTATCTGCGTCTCTGTCTGTCTGTATCTATCTATATGTCTGTATATATATATATGTCTCTCTGTCTATCTGTCTATCTATCTATCTGTATGTCTGTCTATATATCTATCTGTGTCTCTGTCTGTCTATCTATCTATCTATCGATCCATCCATCCGCCTGTAGCTCTACCGCCCTTTTGCTGGTCCGTGCCCGGTTTTTTCAGTTTCTTAATCCTTTACACAATCAGTAGGACTCCTTGGACGAATGATCAGGCCGTCGCAAGGCCGCTACCTACACACACAATAAACGCACACAGACATCCATGCCTCGAGTGGGATTCGAACCCACGATCCCAGCTTTTGAGCGAGCGAGGACTGTTGATGCTTTAGACCGCGCGGCCGGCCACTGTGACTGGCACAAGAATATTAAAGTATCATATTATTTGGCTGTAGGCTTCGGTTAAGTCACCTTCCAGCAGCTGAATGTATTCTGCGCTGAATACACCTTGAAGCTCGGAGGGTTTACTTGTACATTGACTCACTCCTACTGCTAGCAGTTTTTACCGTACGGCTTCATTTCGTTTGGATATAGGTCTCGGTATAAGTGGCCTTACAGCAACAGATCCCGGGCCACACAGAGTGAACCTTGAAACTTCGGAGGGGATTGAACCTGTACTTTTTCCTTTTTGTTACTTACAGACGCAAGACAGACAGTGATATATTCTGCGTCATATTTCATACGTGTTTTGGAGTAGAGTCTGTAGATCTCCTTTCCGTGCCGAATTTTATTTAGTAAATTTAGGGCTAACATTTAGCGAGTGCGATCTGACAGACAGCAGTTCGTGAACGTCTGTTCAAAGCAGTCCGTATAAAATATTATGTATAAACTAATGAAATAACTTTTGAAAATTAGGCAGGAAAATTTCACACTTCCTATCTCTAGCTACGGCTTTTACAGATGATCGTGTCATTAATCAAGTCTTACACGTTGAAGCCCTTGTAGGAACAGCTTTAAATCATGATTACACTGAATATGCAAGGTATGTAAGATCAAGACTTCAATATCGACTGAAACAGATTCTTCTCAATGCCTTTTATTGGTGCCATATTGTGGATCTATTCTTTCCCCCCCCCCTTGGCACTACAGCCCCAGTGGGCCTAGACCTACCTCCATGAACTTCTCCGTTCACTTCGGTTTTTCTAGATCTTACACATTCGGTAGGACTCCTTGGGCGGGTGATCAGCTCGTCGCAAGGCCTCTACCTGTATACAAACACAGAAAAACGCACACACACAAACTAAACATCCATACCCTGAGTGGGATTCGAACCCACGATCCCGGTTTCCAAACGAGCGAAGACAGTACGTGCCTTAGACCGCTCGGCTACCGTGACCGGCGGATCTGTTCTTATTGCTGCTAATTACCCACATCCCTACACAACACGCATACATAATCAGTCATAAACCGTATCGTGTTATATATATATACCTCTATCATTGAACGGCTCAGTGAAAACGTCACCGCTGCAACGAATACACGTGCAACAATAGAACAGTTGCTGGATGGCCCGTGTCGTGCCAAAGGAAAGTGTAGGATTGTTTCTTCCCTGAATTTCTTGTTTTTTTAATAAGGAAAGTAGGCTAAAAAGAGTTAACTTATATTGCGTTTAATTTCCTCCACACCCGGTATATTTTAATTATTCCATGCCTTTATCACAAGACAGTCTTTTAGCCTACTTCCTTGTTTAAAAAAAACAGTAGGCTTATGCGATGACGGTGCTGTCTGTATATCAACTTTTGAATAACTGAACCAATCTTTACGGAACTTGGTATGTATATCAGAGTACCTGAGCCCATCTGAAAGGCGTACTTCATAGATCCCTTCCATCAGTGTGTCTCCATATGTGCAATCCCTATCTTTGCTAGGTAACGGCCGGGCAAAAATGTTACCGCGGAAACGGAATACACACACAACAATAGAAAAATTATGGGGCCCGTCGTTTTCTATGCGATCCGTGTGGTATGAATGGAAAGTAGGCGGTTAGTACTTCCCTGAACTTCTTCTTTCGATTGCGAAGCACCATGGAAGATTTTTTCAATGGCTCTTCCAGCCCATTCAGGGCCCTGACCTCTTATTTAGTTCCGTAATCATTTTTCACAGACGGTAGGACTTCTTGAGCGAGTGATCAGCCCGTCGCGAGGCCTCTACCTAAACACAGACACAGAATAAACGCATACACACACAAAACATTCATGCTTTGAGTGGGATTCGAACCCACGATCCCAGAGTCCGAGCGAACAAAGACGTTTCATGACTTAGACCGCTCGGCCACTTTGAGCGTCGTAGAAAGATTAGTACAGCATTAAAACGGTAGAAGGGGCTGTTGACCCACCGTGTGTTTTTTAAGTTTGTATTTTTCTAAAAGGATTAAAAACTTAGAATGTTCTTCGCAGTGATTATGTTTAGGGTCCAGTGACAACAGTGGACTAATAATATGCCTACATATTTCAAAGGATTACCAATGTTTTACTACTGAGCCGGGAGGTATTAAAGAGAACTACGCTAAACCCTATATGGGACTGGATTTATATCCACGGGCTTACTAAGTGCGAGAAACTTAACATTGATGCAGATAACTTAGGATTTTTGAAGCCTGATGACCCAGCAACTGTTACTCAGCATATTTTTACTAAATCTACATATCTTCAGTGCAGTTATTACATGACAGCGATCTTGAATTTCTGTTCATACTATTGTCAAGAAAGATGGAGCTATAGATCCACTTCCCCATACGTCATCGTCATGTAGTGCTTAATTAATTAAGCACACGACAACTTTATCTTTAGTGTTTGTACATTATCATGGTCCATTTGAGCAACTGTTCAAGTAACAGGCTGTAAAATACTTAAGAGGTTCAAAATAAAGGCCTAGACTTCATGGTCTGAGAAAAACTGGACGATGACAATGTCCGGAATATCGATAAAACTGATTATTATGAAACACTATCAGAAATCTTCAACCGGTCACGGTAGCCCAGCGCTCTAAGGCATGCACTGTCTTCGCTCGCTCGGAAGCCGGGATCGTGGGTTCGAATCTGTTTCCTGTGAGGTACGAACAGAATTCTTATATATGATTCTTATGCACTGTTGGTCACGGTAGCCGAGCGGTCTAAGGCATGCACTGTCTTCGCCCGCTCCGAAGCCGGGATCGTGGGTTCGAATCCCACTCAGGGCATGGATGTTTGTGTGCTTTTTTTCTGTGTTTGTCTATAGGTAGAGGCCTTGCGACGAGCTGATCACTCGCCCAAGGAGTCCTACCGAATGTGTAAGATCTAGAAAAACCGAAGTGAACGGAAGTTCATGGAGGTAGGCCTAGGCCCACTGGGGCTGTAGTGCCAAGGAAAAAAAATCAGAAATCTTCAGACTTAGCCGTCCATATATTATTTTATTAAATTCAACACTATCCTAAGCAGCTTATATCTTTAATGTTTCATAAATATATTCGTTCTAACATTTACTGTTGAGTAGCTTCCCAGTGTGAATCCTGTCTCTGTGCGCTGAATGTTATGCATACTTAACACTCGTGTTTTTGTGTCGTATGCATAGGTTACAGTGTAGCGCCATTGAGTCTACATGCTTCTCGTGTTTTTCTAACGTCTATTTCACACCCCTTCTTCCCATCCTTTTTTATTCTGTGATACATTGCAGATGCAAATCAGGCGCAGCTGCATTCTCACCACATACCTCAACACATTTCCCTTTGCACTGGAGGAGAATGTGTAAGGTTTCATGTATCATGGGACGTAAAACAATAATCATATTCTCTTGGATCGCACTGTAAGCGTTGAGCTTTATCTCGGCTCACATTACAGACATATGGACATAATAATTCTCTGAGTTGCTAAAATCATATCAGAACACATTACGGGAACGCTTAGTCTTCAGTGCAGCAGAACGCCGATTATTCAAATCCCGATTATCCGAACTGCCAATTAAGCGAATCCCCGGGACCAACAAATGTGTCTGTTAAACAAACGTTACTGTTGGACTTTATTAAACGAAGTGTTTGAAAATGTTAATTTATAAACAAAAAAAAAAACGGGCTCCGTGCTTTTAGTCCGCAAGCGAATTATACCGACCGAGCGACCGCCGCTTGTTGGTGAAGTTAGTGCCAACTTTAGCGGGTAGAGGGTATCGTGGTCAGCGGAAAGAATCCCCATGGCCGTAAATTTCGGTTTATAATTACATTTATTAATTTGTCATGTTTCATCTGTTTTAAAAGTTATTTTTAGATTTTGTTGTTATAATAGGACAGTACATTGTTTTGTTTTTGGTGCATAAGAATTTAATCCAATTATCCGAATTTTCGATTATCTGAACCATTTTTGTCACTAATTAATTCGGATAATCGACGTTCTACTGTATTGTTCTTTAAATACATCGGCGAGGCGAGGAAAATTAAGAGAGAATGTAAATGAAATGAATAAATCACTCATGTAAGTATATTGATTATGTTAAATCATAAATGCCACCAAGAACAACATGGAAATTCTCTTACGAGCCAGTACAGGAATTGCAATAGAAAAGAAAAGAAAATGCGAACGAAATGGACGAGAGAACCCTAGGATGTTTATTTGTTAACGTAGCTTATGTAAAAAAAGGTAAAAAAAGGGTAAAGTTATCCCTGTAACGGGCCATGAAGGCCCATAGGGATGTGAGAGTTTGAGGCTCCCATGTCTTCTAGACAATCAGCTCACAGATGGCGGTGAGGTTTTCAGTCTTACGCGCCGGCCGCCTTTTACCCCCCAGGAAGATTCCTGGTACTTATTTCTCTTAGAGGCTGAGTCGACGCCAGGGCCGTAGTGCAACTGGAAGGATTAGGTTCATTCATTCATCAGTAATCTGTCAAGACGACAGGTCCACAGTCTCTTTCAAAACAGTTCATCCACTTGATGCGATCTAGAGCTTTCTCCTTCAAATGAAAATATCCTCTTCTGTCCCCAAGGTCATCCAGCATCTTCTTACGTCTTCTTTCTCGTCTTCTGGTCACTTCTATCCGCCCCTCTATCTTTCCTTCAATAACTTATTTTAGAAGGCAGTTACCGCTTAAGATATGACCAATCCTATTAACCTTCCGTTTTCTTTAAAATACATTGGTATAAACAGAAGTGTTTATTAATATCCGTTTACTTAACAACACTTCCCCACCCGCACAGAATGGGTGCTGGAGAACAGAATTTGAATGGCTGTAGAATGACGTGGATGAAATGATCGCGCTTTATTTCGTCCCAGCATTGACCAGAAAGCACTAAAATGCAGATGATTGCAAGCTCCCGACTGAAAGCTTCAACCGGAATCCACGGAACGCGAAGCGAGAAGAGTGGGTGGTCGTTCTTCTGTGATTCTTGTATAGGCCACTGAAGTCAGAGAGCAGAGTAAACGCCGGAAGTGAACGCTACGATTCAGTTAAATGCTTTATTTTCTTGTTCTCTTTCCAAAAAACTAAATACCAATAAATGTAAAAAAAAATTGTCTGTTCCTACCCTCCTGTACGTTTCTCCAGTCCTTCTTTTTTTTTTTTGGGTAATCCAGAATATATTCGCGCCAATATTGCATTGGGTAGCAAATGAATTCGAAGACACGACTTTAAGGGATGCATCCTGTTATTTGTTAATATTATATATGAGTTTTATTTTTCGTGTTAAACACAACAATATACCAAACAACTTGCACGCATTTCACTGTGCATAACTCAGTTTATTGGGACCAATATTGTTGTGTTTCACAGGAAAAATGAAACTCATATATCGAAGACACAAGATTTATCAGGAGCAAGCTACAATAGACCGGTCACGGTAGCCGAGCGGTCTAAGGCATGTACTGTCTTCGCTCGTTCGGAAACCGGGATCGTGGGTTCGAATCCCACTCAGGGCATGGATGTTAAATTTGTGTGTGCGCGTTTTTCTGTGTTTGTGTACAGGCAGAGGCCTTGCGACGAGCTGATCACTCGCCCAAGGAGTCCTACCGAAGTGAACGGAGAAGTTCATGGAGGTAGGCCTAGGCCCACTGGGGCTGTAGTGCCAAGAAAAAAAAGCTACAATAGTGAACCTAAAGTAAAATTACTTAAGTCTGTTGCACATCTTTTCTAAGGCGATACTTCTGAAGTACTGGACAATATATTCGGCATTTTTTTTGCTGCTTGGATCTTTCATTTTATAATTTTTCTCATATGTATAAGTTAAACAGTCCCAGTTTCAACCGGAAATGTATTTCAACTCTGAAAAATTCGTGAGTCTTTAACCTTGACCTTTAGTATATTGAACTATTGCCCATATGGCTTCATCATGGCACGAACATATGATGCGTAACAAATCATGGGTTCAGCTATTATGTTTCATGCGTACCACCAACGTCATGAGAATGTCATCCCCTCTCAGTTCGAATTTTCTCTAACCCCAAGAAGCGGAGTCCTTGTTGAGAACCTGATAGTCGCAGGCCTGATAAAGAAATTTGAAACTCTTCTGAAGCCCGAAGGTTCATTACTGTGTTCACAAGACCATGCTTGACCCAGTAATGACCAAGTTGAATGCAGTCCACATGCCCTCACACATTTCTTAAGATTTTTTTTAAATATTATCCGCCTGTCTACCCAGAAGTCTGCAGAAGGATCTGATAAACTTTGCTTTAGCGCTGTAAATGTTGATTGAGCCCCAGGCATGCAGGCTAGATACGTACACCTGTTTCGAACTTGTGTACATTTCATCTTAACGGAGCTGTACCTTGTACACAGTGAAAGGCTTCTGTCCCAAGCATGAATTTTCGCGAAGTAGTGAGCCATTGTTCGGCTTGCTTCGACCCCAAAGTCAGTTTTCAAACAGAGTATAATGTAGCATTAAAAAAAGCAAGCACTGAATATGAAACTATGGCTATGTTCGAGCGTGTCATATTTCTTAAGTAAATTTATTCCTTAGATCCGTGCATTTAAAAAGCAAACACTTTATTTTCTTTCAAACCTTCACCGCCGTTTCCTTTTGGCATTTTTTTTCTTATAGGTGCCTTCTTCCTTCCCTTATTCCTGCGTTTTCGATTTTTTATCAGCTCGTTACCCCTTTTTTGGCGTCTTCCAGTAAGTGACTGGACCATCGTGTTGTGGGTCGTCACGTAGACCACTTTCCTTCAAATTTGTATTCCAATTCGCATTTCGGTATCCTTGTTTTATCCATGCTCTTTATATGGCCACGTCATTGTAACCGTTTCTCTTCTGATCTTTTGAACAAATGTTTGACTCCAACTCCTCTAAGAAATTAATTTGTAATTCTGTCCCTTTAAACAAAAAAAAACTCCATGGATTTAGTCCGCAAGCGAACTATACCGACCGAGCGACCGCCGCTTGTCGTCGAAGTTAGTGCCAACTTTAGCGGATAGATGGTGTCCCATGGTCAGCGCAACGAATCCCCACGGCCGTTAGTTTCGGTTTTCTAGACCAGAACCGCTATTTCCTTGAAATAGCTTCTCAATTATCTTCACGAGGCTGAGTGTACCCCGTTCCAGACCCACTACTTCTCAGGAAATCTGGTAGCGCCGGGAATCGAAGGCGGACATCTGGATCTGTAGCCAGGAACTCTGACCACTAGAGCACAGAGGCGGTAATTCTGTCCCTTTAGATACGTTAAACTGCGGACAAGCATTCTTACCGGTCGTGGATTTTGAAAAGTAAGGAAATGATTTGCAGAATATTTAATACAAATGTGTTTACGCTCCAGTGTCAAGGACTTACTGTGTCGGGATACAGATTAATTTGTATTAACGAATCGGTTCATTTGCTTTGTGTTTTAACTGAAACTGAAAATCTTTAAGTGGCAAGGAAGGGGACAAATAGATTCTGAAGGGTTCTCACTATGGCGTATAACGCTCGCAATTTCTCGGTAGTCTGGATGTGGTCCATCGTCCGGCATCCTAAAGAACACCAAGAACACAACGTTTCGGAAGTTGGATCTGTTTCCGTCCTCAGGTAAATGTGTGGGAGACACCTGCTCTGTTGGTTCCAATAGAAAGAGCTAATCTCAATGTTCAATGATTGATGTTAGCTCTTTTTAACTGACCCAACAGAGTAGGTGCATCCTCCACTCCACCTGAGGACGGAAACAGATCCAGTTTCCAAAAAGTGTTCTTTAGAATCTTTGACGATGGACAAAGTCCAAAAACCCAGCAGTGGCGCTATAGTTACTTGTAGTCATGATCTGTAAGTGCTCCATAAATCCAATCACCAATCCAAACCCCATCTATTGTCGCACTTCAAACACGTGGCAATATTAATTTGTTTTATTTTATTTATTTTCCTTGGCACTACAGCCCCAGTGGGCCTAGGCCTACCTCCATGAACTTCTCCGTTCACTTCGGTTTTTCTAGATCTTACACATTCGGTAGGACTCCTTGGGCGGGTGATCAGCTCGTCGCAAGGCCTCTGACTGTACACAGACACAGAAAAAAGCATACACACAAACTAAACATCCATGCCCTGAGTGGGATTCGAACCCACGATTCCGGTTTCCAAGCGAGCGAAGACAGTACATGTCCAATATTAATTTACAAACAGAAATTTCTGTTAATTATACAATGCCTGTATCTGTTGTTATACAGTACGTGTGGTGGCTAGCATTTGCGTATTGTGTATCTTGCATACTCTTCAATATCCCTGCCATTTTGTTTGATCTTAGTATTTTCTTTTGCAGGTGAGTACAATCCTGTTTCATCAAACGCACATATCGAGGTTCCAGGAGGTAGGTCTAGGTTTTGTTTTGTACTTCGCTTCATTTTTGGAAAATATCATTGGTAGAAACAGTTTGATAGAAGACACAGCAGGTTACCGTGCCTCAGTCTTGACCGTTGTTGCTACTCGATACTAAGTAAGTAGCTGTGCTTGTCACATGTTTCACGCTAGTTTCTTGCTTTGCTTCTTCGACCCTGAAGACAGAGGCGGTATTATCCTTCGAAACGTTGGTTGACTTCCACACGGCGTTATATCCCAGAAGATGAAACTCTTCAAATATGAATAAGCCTATAGATTTTTAAGGGAATTTTCGCTGCTGTAGATGTTCAGAATTTAGGACGAACTTCAGCCTCCAAAAATTTATTATTATTATTATTATTTTGCATTTTGCTGGAAAATGTTATTTGCTTAGAAAGTTGCCAATGGCCGCAGAATTATAGGCTTGCACTACTGTTGTTTATGTTGTGCCACCGAATTGTACAATGGCGAGAACTGGCGAATTGTGACAAAACATTCACCAAAAATTGGAATTTACCTAAAAGAATAGCCAAATATTTACTTAAAACTTGATTAAGAACAAGAAAATTTAACCAAATGTTTACCTAAATTAGTAATAGGCGGACTTTATAATCTCTGTGGATCTACAGCCACTTGAACCTTGGCCGCTTTTTCAGTTTCTTAATCTTATACACAGTCGGTAGAATTCCTTTGACGGGGGATCAGCCCCTCGCAAGGCCGCTACAAACAAACAGAATAAATATACACAGATATCCATGTCTTGAGTAGGATTCGAAGTGACGATCCAACGTTCGAGCGGGCGAAGACAGCGCTGCACTGTGATCGGCGGACTTTGTAATCCACATGTTGTGGAGAGCAAAAGCCGAGAGAACATCCCGCCTGATTAAAGTCGAGGCAAATAGCCAAGAAGAGAGTCGTCAGAAATTTATCGCACCTGCCTTAAATTTGTAAAATCCCGTCGTGTTTCGGTTGCTTTGAGGGCAGAATCCGAGCTCCAGGCAGAAATGTATATGTTTCTTGGCTTATACCAACCAAAGAAGGTGCTGAAAGACAGCAGTAAAAATATCTGAGCAAAATGATCGAGGTGAGGACCTCCCGGCCACGCATTTGCTACAGTGGAGTGACACCGAACGCTTTAAATTTAATTAATCCTTATGCATCACCTCTTGAAATCATAACAGGATGCGCAGAGGTGGAAACTTATGAATCTTCGAACACGGTGTGGCCTGCTGGACGTTGTCACATATAATTAAAGCTGATTTCATCTTCCGAGACGGGAATGTAGGTAGCTCGTTACGTGGTGAATGAAGAATAAAAGTATTGTGGCTTGGAAGGAACTGTTGCTAAACTTTTGAACTCGTTGTTGACCAGAAGCATCGTCAACCATCTGGACCTAAAATTATGATCGCAGACCTAATTGGGTTGCCTTTTGTAGGCGATTAGAGGGGACGATCCCATCTTGGTAGCTAAACATAAGCGATTTAATTTTTGTCTTCTTTAATAGAAAATTATGACATCATCGTCTTGATATTTACGTCATCATACTGAAACCATACCATCCGAGAACGTATGTCAGTTCTTAAAATACATATTTATTTATGTAGATTCAAATATATAATATGCAACTCAACAAAAGAAATATAAATATTTTTTTCAGTCGTAGAACTTTCTTGTCCTTCGGAAACGCTTTTTATGCCTCTTCGGCTCGTTTGCTAATGAAATGATGTAATGAACGTGTACACAGTCTGGAAATGTATTTCCCAATCCCTTTCTTCTCCCCCTCCCCCGGGCCGACCCCTGCAATATTGCGCAAGACGTTGCTCCCGGTCTACAAACGCAGGAGCAAGTTGCCAGAGAATTAGTATGAAATAATTCTGCGATCTGTCACCTGTACACGTGCAGTAACTGAATGGGAAAAGTGCAGCTTCCTTGCCACTGTTACGTCACGTGTTTCATTATTCCAGACACTCTACACTAGATCAGTCCTCGGTTTATGGTTTCGCGATCCATTAGGTTAGCAAAATATTTTCTTTGGTGCTTCCTTGTTTAGCTTTACTTTGTTAGTTTTACGGGGTTTTTTATCGCGCCTGGTTACATGTGCTGTTCCGAAGACAGATACACACACACTGAGGCCTACTCGGCAATCTCTCGTGCTCGGAACTCAGTTTGTTGCAGAAAACAAGTAACTTAATTTCCGTCTGTTTTCGTACGCTCTAAGAAGAAGTATTGATGCTTAGAATTTCAGTAGTTTCGCCTTGTTGAGCATGCTGAACCTCTGAGTTGCGAGCTGCTTACTGATTCGTCTTTGGAAATCAAGAGAAATGTATTGCATTTCGCCTGCACATTTATAGTACTATATAAGAAACTCCGTGGCTTTAGTCCGCAAGCGA
>NW_019725416.1:1866153-1867360 GCF_002891405.2 Cryptotermes secundus | reverse complement strand
GCTACACCGACCGAGCGACCGCAGCTTGTCGGCGTGGTTAGTGCCAGCTTTTGCGGATAGAGGGCGTCGCGTGGTCAACACAACGGATCCCCGCGGCGGTTAATCTCTGTTTTCTAGACCGACGCCGCCACTTTTCCATTCAAGTAGCTCCTCAGTTATCCACACGTGGCTGAGTGGACCCCGTTCCAGACCCACTACTCAGAAAATCTTGTAGCGCCGGGAATCGAACCCGGACGTCTGAATCTGTAGCCAGGCACTCTGACCACTAGACCACAGAGACGGTCATATATATATATATATATAGCCTATGTAAGGTCAAGAATTTTCTCTTCTCGAAGCCGTCCGAACCGGCTCTGGGGCCCGCCCAACCTCCTATCCAATGAGTACCGGGGGGCTCTTTCTCCGGGGGTAAAGCTGCAGTGTCGTGAAGCTCACCACTCCCCTCCAGCTAGTGCCCAGGTCAAGAAAATGTGGATCCATACATCCACTCCCCCATACACCTTCATGGTGTAGTGCTTAATTATTTAAGCGCAAGGATAACTTTACCTTTTCCTTTACTGTTGAAATATGTTAAGTTCTGTATTTGCGTTATTTTCTTTAGCACACTTCGGCCTAAACTGAAGTCTGAATAGTACAATGTCATAATTTGTTTAAGCATTATTATCTGTAACAGTTTTAGTTCTTGTCTGAATTTTCCTCTAAATGCAATATTCCTTTTTTGTTTAGAAATTTAAATTTATTTAAGGCGAACTTAAAAACGTTGCCAGTAATCCAGATTAGAGAACAGACAATGATTGGCTGAGTAGTGACTAATGAACTGGAAAGGATATGAAATGAAGGGTTCGTGGTCTAATTTGAGGTTCTGTTTACTTGACAGAACTGAGGAAAGCCAAGAAAATTCTCAGTGAGGATTATCGGCCTTCCCGGTCGAGATCTGAGCCTGGGACTTCCCGAATACGAGGATAGAGTACTGACCATCGACCACGACATTCTATATATTTTCGTATTCTATTCGTTAATTAAACTATATAAACAGTAAAAGATTAAATGGATATTCTCTTCTGTGCTAGGAAATAACTCGAAACGGCGGTTGTAGGGCCCTTATATTTAGCCAATATTTATAATTGCATTTTTCATGTAAAGGTAAAGTTGTCCCTTTGCGTAACTAATTAAGCACTACGCCATGAAGTTGTATGGGGGAGTAGAT
>NW_019725416.1:1856960-1866102 GCF_002891405.2 Cryptotermes secundus | reverse complement strand
AAAAAAAAGCGAAAAATAAGCACATTAGGTTCTAAAGCATTTTGACGATTGCGTATAACACTCAGAATTTCTGGGTTTTTGGACTTTGTCCACCGTCCG
This sequence comes from Cryptotermes secundus, assembly GCF_002891405.2. Lineage (NCBI taxonomy): Eukaryota > Metazoa > Arthropoda > Insecta > Blattodea > Kalotermitidae > Cryptotermes > Cryptotermes secundus. The sequence goes on along the minus strand of NW_019725416.1, from coordinate 1,866,003 downwards.
GTATTCTAGAAACTAGAAAACAACGTTTCGGAAACTGGATCTATTTCCGTCCTCAGTTGAGGCCGGAGTGGAAGACATATACTTATTTGGGTCCGTTTGATTGAGTTTAGTTTTTCTAAGGGTCCCAACTGAGTATACGTCTTTCACTCCTGCCTCAACTGAGGACGGAAACAGATCCAGTTTCCGAAACGTTATGTTTTCTAGTTTCTAGAATACCGGACGGTGGACAAAGTCCAAAAACCCAGAGATTCTGAATAAACACCTAGGTATATTTTCAGTATATTTTATCTTATCTTACCTCTTTTTTAAATTATTATTTTAGTACCTAAATATAAGTGTTACACAACTGCTGTTATAACGTTTTCCAGAATTCCTTTCCAGACATTTTTCTATAATGAATATATAGGCGATATGTTCCTCCGAAACGTCTGTTGATTTTCATGGGATTGCTTGACATCCCATAGGTTGGAACTTTTCTCTCGTTTACTTGTTTGTCGTAATGTGATTAAATAAATCGTCATAAATTTGCTCTTTAGAGTCTGAAGTTTTGCTCCCAATTCCGAGCAGCTGCGATGGCAGAGCCTGCATCAGAAAGAGGGAGTGAGCCATTCTCGAAATATAAACCTTTTGCAGTGCCATCTAACTCGCAGTCACACAGCTGTCATTGATATCGAAGAATCTCACCTCATTAATTTTTGCTCAGCAAATAATGTTTAAACTGAAAGTTAAAATAGTGGAATACAAATTATCAGAGATATAAATGAACGCAGCCGGTCACGGTAGCCGAGCGGTCTAAGGCATGTACTGTCTTCACTCGCTCGGAAGCCGGGATCGTGGGTTCGAATCCCACTCAGGGCATGGATGTTTAGTTTGTGTGTGTGCGTTTTTCTGTGTTTGTGTACAGGTAGAGGCCTTGCGACGAGCTGATCACCCGCCCAAGGAGTCCTACCGAATGTGTAAGATCGAGAAAAACCGAAGTGAACGGAGAAGTTCATGGAGGTAGGCCTAGGCCCACTGGGGCTGTAGTGCCAAGAAAAAAAAATAAATAAATGAACGCTTTTGAAATTTGCTTGTTCTACCAAGTTTAGTTTGGCATCTGTTGCAGAAATACCGGGGCATCTGGACACGCAGCTGCGTGGTCTGTATTGGTTTACGAAATCGTTAAGAGCCACATTTAGGGCTCCTGTTTAGAAACGCGAATATATCGCGTTGTATTGTGTGATTAACTCTCTGGTTTTGCGTTCTCTCTAGTTTTATGGAGGAAGGGAGAAATTTTGGATGCCGGGGCGCACATGGGATTCTGGTTGATCTTCTGCCAAACATTTTTAAAATGTGGAATGTGATTACAACTATCTGCCTACCTACCTATCTGCTACCCACCTACCTATGGTCCACAGCCCTTTGTGGATCTTGGCCTCTTTTCAAGTTTCTTAATCTACACACAGTAGCTAGGACTCCTTTGACGGAGCATCAGCCCGTCACAAGGCCGCTCCCTGCGCACAGGACAACATAAAACACAGAATTAACGCACACAGATATCCATGCCTCTAGTGGGATTCGAAGCGACGATCCCAGTGTTCGAGCGGGCGAAGACGGTTCATACCTTGAACCGCACGACCACTGTGTGAATACATATTAGTGAATAATTTTGAGCACTTTATTAGGTCCGATGCTGTTTACATTTTGGGATACTGGCGTTTGCCTCCCTAGTCTTACATTACAGTATCCCCCTTTAATTGCGGTTCCTATGGTATACGGTGTAAGTACAAGTTTCCTTTTGTTTCCCCCACAGATCACTGCTAATCTGGATGTTGTGTACTTCACTCTCGTTTTTCTTACTTGCTACGTGCACGAAAGGGGGCGTCATTGTAGGCAGTGAATGCTGTAATCACGAAATGGTTTAAAAAAGCTATTTGGATATTACATTTAAGACCATTTCGTTGTACTTTGTCCATTGTTTTTTTATGATAAGAACTACATTGACAGACTCCAAATAAATATTCCTAAGCCTACGTCACATCTTCGTCAAATACCTTTAACTTTGTCAAATACAAGTATTACGCTAATATGAAAAACATTAAAATTAATGAGATATTTCGGATTAAATATTCTGTTCTGGTTTGTCTTTGTAAATTAATATTACCTCTGCCGAGACGTATTGTATGGCAGCTATTAGTTAAAACTAACAATTTGGTTCCGCAATTAAAATTTAAGCATGCATTTAACTGACCGAGATGTAATACGTAATCTTGAGCGGTATGGTGAAAGAAAGTTCGCGACATCCTGCCCAGTATCGAATTCGGTCCGAAGCAACCTGAAAATAATGCCAACTAATTTAACCTGATCATTATCCATCTTAAATGCAATTTATCATCTCATTTCGAAGCCATTAGTTAAGTTGTGTACTGTTGAAACTATGTATTTAAAGAGCTTGAAGTGTCTAATGACCGCCAGTAAATGGATTTGGGCTTGGGTTTAGCCTTATTACATGGTAGTAAAGCCGATTACAGTGGCCGCGCGGTCTGAGGAATGACCTGTCTTCACCCACTCAAACACTGGAATCGTGGTTTCGATTCCCATTCAAGCCATGGATGTCTGTGTCCATTTATTCTGTGTTTGTGCTGTCCTGTGTGTGCCTTGTGACGGGCTCATCCCACGCCCAAGGAGTCCTGCCGACTGTGTAAAAGATCAAGAAACTGGAAAGCGACAAAGTTCCAACAAAGGGCTGTAGAGCCATGGATGGATGGATGGATGGATGGATTGATGGATTGGTGGATGGATGGATGGATGGATGGATGGATGGATGGATGGACGGACAAACATGGCAGTAAAGGAGCATGAACTCCATCGAGAGTAGCATTTCATTGGCGGTCCGATACAAATTCATACAAATGAGACTGGAATAGAAATTTTTCCCATACTACTATAAAATAACGCATGTATCTTTAGCATAATGACACTCATATTAGAAAAGGTTCCCGAATTCAACCTTAAAACTTAAACTGAATACTTATAAGGTGATTTACCGAGGTTTTGCAGGCAAATTCTGGGGCGACATTTTCAAATTGGGCCTCGAACGCCCCCTTCCAAATTCTTGTCTTCTCGCACGTTTAGTATATCGGGCATATCTCCTCTGTTGCCTTCCTTCAGCCCCTTCAGGCAGGTAGACCTTGAAACGAAGGGGACACAATGCATCTTACACTATCCTTTCCTTCCATTATCGACCTCTTCATCCATCACAATGAAGTAGGCCTGTAGTCTAGTCTACTCGTACAGACCGATCAAACAACTACAATCCCATCATTTGTATTAGAGGTCAGAGCTAAGGGCATTTTAGATTTGGCTGCAGTTGGAATGTTAGAAACTCAAGATGGACCTGCGAGCATACACAACGCTTTACAAGGCAGAGTTCTTAAGATCGAATTGCACCATGCTCTGTACGAGGCCATGCCAGTGTGCCAGGCACGAGTGAACAGAAACTGCAGCGCGGTCTCCTAATCTCACTCCAGCGGTGCAAGTCTGGGCGGTAGACGTAATGGTTGTGTTACAGCTTCAATGAAGAGCATACTCATTCCTGACAGCTAACGGTGACCTGATAAATGAACGTAAACGTGTCTACAAGCATTCGTACTTTGTTTTGTTTCTCTATGCCAGTTATGTGACTTCTTATTTCTATTTCGCAATGTCTAGTGACCTTTATGTTTGTTCCCACCCATGTTGTACTACATGGTCTTTGCTATAGGAATGTGTAGTACTTCATTCGGTCTCGCTGCTTTCTAAATATTGTTAGGTAGCTAAAAGCATTCTTACATTCTTTCACATTTTATACTGACAACGGTGTAAGCAGGTTAGCTTGAGAACTGGCCAATGGAATATGAATGAAACGCAAGGAATGTTACAAGGCAAGGCTTGTGCGAGTATAACGTAAAAGTTTCCCTTTGTATGTGGATAATAATTTTTTGTTATGTGGAAGAATAAAGGCCGCATAAAGGAACCCGGAAAATAATCGTTTCCTGTATTTTTACGTGTACGTAATAGGAGAGATTAGTGAAATAAAAAAGCAATGCTATATGAATTTCACAAATAACAGTATTTAAGAAGTAAAATCTTCTAGACACAAACCATTCTTTTAAGAAGCGCGATATTGGCGTGAATCTTCATATCAGAATTACAGGAGGTTGGGATATTATCGTGTTATATATCACGACGGTGTCAATATAGCGCCGAGGATGATCGGGAACAGCGAATCGGAAAGGATTTTGAATGAAGCGGTCGTGGCCTACTCCAGGTACTATCCCGGCATTTTTCTAGAGAAACAGGATAAGCACACAAGGCCCCGGCCAGGATAACCTTCATAAAGATTGAGTTAATAAGGGGAGGGGGATACATAGACACAGACAACATGGAGATAGCATAAGCCTACTTTAGGAAACTAGGGTAAAAACCATGTCAGTTTTGTCAGACTTGTTAAGGTGTAGACTAAGAGGGGGAAGCTTATGCCAATAGGTTCCAACTTCTTTTCATATGTTTCGAAGTACGTCTAATAACCCCACGAGAGCTCTCCCCTACTTACATGTAATAAGATACCCATTATGTGCTCTAAAACAGATGTATTTGTTTCTGTAAATGATGTGGACTGCCAGCTTGACAACTGGGGAAGACAGGAAACCGACGGGCGGGTTGCAAGTTGCCCCCTGCTGTGCGTCTAGTTCATTCAAGCTCTCGAGCCTTGTCATTAGGCCTGCAGTACCCATTCATAAATCCAGCCGTATGACTCATTTCACTATTGAAAGAAACGAACATGCTGCACTAATAATAACTCAGATGTTTGAATTCTCTAATTATAGGTAGCCGAAAAAGGGGGGAGATTTCAACATCAGGATAATATACCACATTTTGTTATATATCCCAACCTCTGTTGCTGTAACGCACGCACGCGCACACACACATACAAATATATATATATATATTTGTAGAATTTATAAAAGTAAAGGGTCAATCGATAGCGTAGTTGGTTGAGGCACTGTGCTACAAGCCGGAAGGTCTAGGGTTCGATTCCCAGACGAGGTCATAGGATTTTTTCAGTTTACCTAATCCTTCCAGCCGCACTGTGGTTCTGGGTTCGACTCAGGCTCTAACAGATATGAGTATCAGGAATCTTACTGGGGTTAAAGGGCGGCCGACGCATAAGGCTGACAACCTCACCGTCATCTGTGAGCCGACTGTTTAGAAAACGTGGGCACCTCGACGTCTGACAACCCTATGGGCCTCCACGGCCTGTTAGAGAGTTTTTTTTTTCCTTGGCACTACAGCCCCAGTGGGCCTAGGCCTACCTCCATGAACTTCTCCGTTCACTTCGGTTTTTCTAGATCTTACACATTCGGTAGGACTCCTTGAGCATGTGATCAGCTCGTCGCAAGGCCTCTACCTATATAAAAATACAGAAAAACGCACACACACACACACACACAAACTAAACTAAACTAAACTAAACACACATGCCCTGAGTGGGATTGGAACCCGCGATCCCGGTTTCCAAGCGAGCGAAGACAGTACATGCCTTAGACCGCTCGGCTACCGTGACCGGCCTGAGATAGCTTTACTTTCATAAAATAAATGATTGAATTTTAATAGCCTGCCTAATTCTATTCGCCGTAAGTTTGATCAACAGAACAACTAAACTTCTAAATTTATAAATTTGGAGTTCGAGGATGAGCATACAGTAAACTGGAAGCAAAAAGAAACAAATTCTTCTAATTTTATTGAATATGCTAAATCGACACTTTCCAGACAGTTCTTTCGCACGGCTTCTGCGAAATGAAAATAAGTGTTTCGAAAAAAATCATTAAATGTGAAAAATGATAAATTGCAAAGTCAGTGGTTGATTTTGTTGTCAGAACATATACTACATGCTGTTTTTGTGTGGTTGGTTTACCAGTCACAAAATAGTGAAACTTACTCCCGGTTTAAATAAGTATATTTTATATAATGTGTATATACATTGGCCCCGTCCGTTTGGTGTATACGTAACCAAGTTTCATGCTAGGTATACGAGTATATAAGCTCTTCTTTAGAATATCAGATGCCAATTTTCAATTATAATTAGAATAAATTAATTTGCAGCGTAATGATTATTAATTATTCTGCCATCTCACAGATCTGCGTGTCGCTGTAGTTTTGTATAGTCCCTTCCTGACCCCTCGATCTGTGTTACTATTAACTTTCTGCATTAATGAGTCGGTCTGATACATATGATTTATTATCCTACGTATGAGTTCTCTCCGAGAACAGAGATGGAATAGGGTGAGTCTCATCTGCTCTGGTAGGACGAAGTTCCATAAGGAGAGAAGGGTGAGATGGAGTGGGGTGAGTTATGATTAAATTTATCCATAGGAGATCTATGATTCACTCTATCTCCAGACCTCACACACACACACACACACACACATTTGTTATTCAGTTNGGAGATCTATGATTCACTCTATCTCCAGACCTCACACACACACACATTTGTTACTCAATCCATAATTTCTTTTTTGTTATTCTGTTACAGCGGTACAGGAACATGGGTTACCAGTTAACCTCCCCGGTCAAGGCCGCGCCATAGCTCAAGCGTTTAGTCGCTGGCTTCCCACCGCGGCGGCCCTGGTTCGATCCCGGGTCTGGTCAAGTGGGATTTGTGGTGGACAAAGTGGCGCTGGGGCGGGTTTTCTCCGAGTACTTCGGTTTTCCCTGCCAATCTTAATCCCACCAATTGCTCCACAATCACCCTCCTGTGGCCAGAAGTGGCCGCAGGACAAGGGACTTAGTCCCGCCCCACTAGCAATAAAAAAAAATAACCTCCCCTGTCCGTACCGCACTCACAGTGGGCCCGAACTGCATTGGTGAGGAAACTTAAAAGCACATTGTTACATATCCTGTGACCCTTAGTACAAGTTTCTGCTTATTTATGTTCTGCTCATTCAAGGTCCCATATCTCGGAGATAGAGTATTTTATTTCGTGTACCATCACTTCGTTTTGCATTCATTTCTCTGGATTATCCTGATTGTCATAGCTCCTAGCACTAACGCCGATAGAATATTCTACCATTCACACACATACACACACACACACACATACACATCAATATAAATTTACATATATGCTTATGCAAAATATAAAGGTAAAGTTGTCCATGAGGGAGTGGAGGTATAGTTCCACCATTCTTGACCTCTGCAATAGATGGAGGTGAGTGGTCAGCTTCACGCTCCAGCCGCTATACCCCCTGGACTCATTAAAGAGGGGGCTGGGTGGGCCTCAGATTCGGTTTGGTCGCTGTTGTGGAGAAAGAAATTTCTTACCCCACCCGGGAAATTAACTCCGGCAGTGCAGCCCGTAACCCGTCTTTATGTCGACTGAGATATCCCGACTGTTATATACTCCCAGATAGTTACCACGCATGATAATCTTCCCTTCTCATTACAGATGAATGTTGATTGACATGACTCAGTAAACATGTCCTCCTAAGCTTGGTATTCTTCATAGGTATAACTGTGTTACCATATTTGACTCTTGCCTAATGCCGTAGTTCACACAACATCGCTAAGAGGAAATGTACTTAGGCCAAGGAAAGAGGAGAATTTCCATTCATCAACCCCTTCCCTTCCGCTGTCCTCTGCAGCTTTCTAGCCGCTCTGCTCTCAGGAATGTTAGTTAGGAGCAATAACTGCGTCATAATTTTCGCCACCGACAGATGATTCGGGCTGGTTGACATACGGGTGCGACAACAGGCAGAGTAGGGAAGTCTCAAGGGTTGTCTTCCCCAGCTGTGTAAACACTGCACGGTTTGCTCGAACGCTAGAACCAGAAAACAGCTGATCTATGAAGTCCGTTCCTCAAATCGAGATGGTGCTGCTGGACCACCAGAAGCGTCAGATATTGCTGTCTCATGCCCTGTTGTCGGAGGAGCCGTTTCTTCATTAACGGTCTCTACGGGTGACGGGACGACTTCTTTCAGTCAATTTACACAAACACACCGTGCTACAAGCCCAAGGTCCTGCCTGCTCCTGCCTGCCAGCACATGAAATATGATCTGATCTTAGGAAGAATAGCCGACTGATGGGTTTTAATTGGTCTCTTCTGAGAGTTGTTGCTCTAGGCGACAGTTCTGGAACGAATGTGGACTGATGTCATCAACTGAACGCACCGTGGCAGTATGACAAAACAAATTTTATTCTTCTCTCTCAGATTGGAAATTTATTTCCTTCATACAAGTAAACTGTTGAGGATCCGTCCAGGTCCGAGGCTTTTTGAACATTTTCGTAACAAGCTTATTTTTTTAGGGTGAGGAGTTGTTAGCCCCACGCGCAACCTCCAACTTGGAGGACCACCCCTTGTCGGTTGTCCGCGACTGCCAATTCAGTATACAGGGTGTTTCACGACTTTAGGACATAACTGCAGGAGGTGATTTCCTAGGTCTTTGTGATCAAAAAAGTTCATCTAAACATGTGTCCGATTTTGGACGGTTACGGAGTTATGACCGTTTTTTCATTCCCGTACACGCCCTCGTGTGAACCGCGTCTGTCATCTGGTAGGTCGCTATTTTTAGCCAACTACAGACAGCGCGTTCTCGCTATCTCGACACTTGAGAAGTACCTAAAGCGTGGTGGGTTGGTATGTCCGGCGCGGTTCACAACCGAGCGGCAGCCTGTGTTGCGGCCGGCGGTGGCATTTCCGAAATTCAGCTTTAAGCACCAATAAATTCAAATTAAAGGTAATTTCACGAAGTTAACTTTACATTCATACTTTAAATGTATCATGTATTATGCTGGTTTATTATTTTGTTCCGTTTATTTTCAGTAATCGTTACTTTCTATTCTGAGTTTAAAACGGTTATAACTCCGTAACCGTCCAAAATCGGACACATGTTTATATGAACTTTTTTGATCACAAAGACCTAGGAAATCACCTCCTAAAGTCGTGAAACACCCTGTATTCGCAGCTTCCCTCCATACCTGGAGGGCGTCTCCTCCATCCGCAACCTGAGCACGCGCCATGTCGTGG
>NW_019725416.1:1800092-1856895 GCF_002891405.2 Cryptotermes secundus | reverse complement strand
ATCCCGGGTCTGGTCAAGTGGGATTTGTGGTGGACAAAGTGGCGCTGGAGTGGGTTTTCTCCGAGTACTTCGGTTTCCCCTGCCAATCTTCATTCCACCAAATTCTCCATCATCATAATCACCAGGGGCAGGCTACAATAGGCCAATCAGTGGCCGCCGTGCCAAGTGGACCCTATTGGACTCAATACCACACTAAGTGGATTAAAAAAAAGTGACATGTTAGGGTTCGTATCTCAGCCGGTCGTTGTCAGGATAATGTATATAATCAGAGAACTTAGAGCGTAGCTAAGTAACTAAACACTCTATCCGCTAAAATACAGCAGATTTATGGTCTTCTGCTTCTCCGGCCGCCGAAAGCACAAAGTGACATTTCCGTTTCCTGTTTTCAGACAGTTTTAACGTGGTTACACTTCTCGCTTAAGAGAGTTAACAGTAGCATTTGCTAAAAGGAGAACTGATTTATCTTTCCAATGGGTCAAGAAGAATGAAGCAAGAAGAAAGCAGTCTTCTGGGATTTGACACCGTGTATATGTGGTGTTAACCGACGTTTCGGAGGAACGTATCGCCTCCATATTCAGGGTAGAAGAAAAATATAAGAAATCCGCAAGCGAAGAGACCGTGAGAACCGGTAAAGGCAGTTGCGGATTTCTTATATTTTTCTTCTACCCTGAATATGGAGGCGATACGTTCCTCCGAAACGTCGGTTAACACCACATATACACGGTGTCAAATCCCAGAAGACTGCTTTCTTCTTGCTTCATTCTTCTTGACCCATTGGAAAGATAAATCAGTTCTCCTTTTAGCAAATGCTACTGTTAACTCTCTTAAGCGAGAAGTGTAACCACGTTAAAACTGTCTGAAAACAGGAAACGGAAATGTCACTTTGTGCTTTCGGCGGCCGGAGAAGCAGAAGACCATAAATCTGCTGTATTTTAGCGGATAGAGTGTTTAGTTACTTAGCTACGCTCTAAGTTCTCTGATTATATACATTATCCTGACAACGACCGGCTGAGATACGAACCCTAACATGTCACTTTTTTTTAATCCACTTAGTGTGGTATTGAGTCCAATAGGGTCCACTTGGCACGGCGGCCACTGATTGGCCTATTGTAGCCTGCCCCTGGTGATTATGATGATGGAGAATTTGGTGGAATGAAGATTGGCAGGGGAAACCGAAGTACTCGGAGAAAACCCACTCCAGCGCCACTTTGTCCACCACAAATCCCACTTGACCAGACCCGGGATAGAACCCGGGCCGCCGTGGTGGGATGCCAGCGACTAACCGCTTTAGCTGTGGCGTGGCCATAACAGGTCACTCTCTGTCTCCATAATGGCTGATTGTGCCTTATCTTCTTATTACTCCCATGGCAAAGCCACTTGGACAATATTTCTGACGTTAATAATATCGATTTAGGAAGTAGACTTCTACTACTAATTCCCTATGTTAACGTAAATGAGGCATCATTCACATCTTATTTTACTGGGTGAGAATTTTTGTTGAAGGAAACAAACGAGTTGAATAAGCGATATGCAAAGCGGGCGAAACAGGAGAGGCCAAACCAATGCTAACCTATGGCGGCTCGAGTTTTGGAGCGGCACATTTTACTTCCCATTATTTTATTTATTTATTTATTTATTTATTTATTTATTTATTTACTTTTTTGCTCCAAGTCAGGGACCTGGCCAACTCAGTCGGTATAGAGACGGGTTACGGGCTATATGCCCTGGGTTTGTTTTCTGACAGGGGCAAGAAAATGTTCTCTACCTTCATAGCGTTCCAGGTGTGAAGCGGAGGAGCATGATGCTGACAGCTCACCTCCAACTAGTGTAGAAGCGAATAATGGTGGAGCTATACCTCCATTCTCCTATAAGTCTTCATGACATGGTGCTTAATTAATTGAGAACAGGGAGAACTTTAAATTTGACCATATTTACTGTTTGTCAAATTAGAATTAATTTCTACTACTATTTTGTTCACATCATGACAGTAATCTAAACACGTCTTGCTTTAATGTAAATAAAAAGTGTTTAAAGAGTTAGGACACCAGTTGCGGTTTCCGTAATTTCAATGGAAATTTCATATTATTAATTGTGATAAAATTTGGGCAAAATTTACGTGTTTTTAATTGTGGGGGAGGCGACTGAATTTCTCATCGCATTTTGCGGCAGTCTGGTTAGTTCGTGAATATAGTTGCGGCTGTTAAACAAATAGTTTTTCTTGTGACATATTTACCAGCAAGTCCAGCAAGCTGTAGCAATTCAGTTTATTAGTTCCTTGACTTTGTGACAGTCGCCCACGACCTGTCTGCAAGATGGGCTGACGCGCCGTGTTTATGAGCAGCACGTGAGTCACAGAGCATATAATTTGTGCCAGCAGTAAACCCCAATCATATACAGTAACCTCACCGTCTGTGATATGCCAAGAGAACATTGACTCTTTATATTCACCGTTGCTTCGAGAATGGTAATTCGGTTCAGTCAGAATATGTCTTGGAATGATCCCCCGTAGCTCTTCTATAACAGCTGTATGTGTTTATATACATTTGACGTATATACATGGGTGTCCAAATATCAAGTTACCAATCTGTGACCGTCACAGAGAAAATTCTTTCTGTGGATCTTGGAAAGTAATATAAAGCTATTCCTGTGCTTAATTAATTAAACGCCATACCATGAAGGTGTATGGGGGAATGGCGGCATAGCTCCAACACTCTTGATCTCAGCACTAGACGGAGGCGAGCGGTCAGCTTCACACCCTGGCAGCTTTACTTCTGGGGATCCCGGTACCCATTGGATAGGAGGTTGGGTGGGCTTCAGAGCCGGTTTGGACACTGTGAAGAGGAGAAAAATGTGTTGCCCCAGCTGGGAATAGAATCCCGGCTCTCTAACCCGTACCTCGTCGCTGTACCTACTGAACTATAGATGAATTAAGCAATATGTGAAGACATATCTGTTTTTAATTTAAAGGAACAACTATATAAAACAAATGACAAATTATTCTTCACATCGTGACCTTCAGATTTTAGATTTGAACTGAATTCTATGAACCGTAACGTCGTTTCTGTTTTTGTCAGAAGAGAGCTGCTGGATGCCTGACGTATTTCCTAGTACACTATTAGAGCGTTTTATGCAGTCAAAGGATGAAATTCATCCATCCGTCCGTCCGTCCATCCATCCGTCTATGGCTCTACAGTCCTTTTCCTGGAGCTTGGCCGCTTTTTTAGTTTATTATTCCTATAAACAGTCGGTAGGACTCCTTGGAAGATGTTAAAATGCCTTGCTCTTGCCGGGAAACGAAACCCTTTTGTCCAGTACGAAGTCCGTCGCTATACCGTCTGGGCTATCGCTGTTCCTGCGTGTAGCATCATGAACTACAAATGCGCCATCAATTTCAGATTTGTATATGACCTCATAGTTCCCACGTTCCTACTTTCCATAGCTGCTTTATAAATATTTCAACTCCCTCAGAGTGTTGTGGTATGTCTTAATTGGCTTTTGTCGAGAGAGTCGTTGGCCAAGCCTGTGCGCCCATTGTGATAGAGGTTACGGTTCTTTCCGTAATTTTGTCCCGTTTATTGTACTGCCAACTGACTCCCAACACTAGCAGTCCAGCAGAACATCCAAACATCGCTGAATCGTGGAAATATTTAAAGTTTACTATATGGGATTGTGCAATACGAATGCATGTATTTTCACAGAGAAGCAAAATGTCCACGTTAAAAATGATTTCACTGCTATTTCTCGTTTTGAACCAGAGTAAACGGTAAGGTGATCCGTGCCTTAGCACCAAGCCACAGATTTCACGTGATCATGGGGGTGACCATAGATTTATGCTGTGGTGATTGGTGAATTGTGGAGATTAGCGTTAGCGCTGTAATTGTAGTTCCGTGTGGTGTGTATAAGTGATTAATAAATCAATTCAGTAATCCATACCCGGTCTATAGTCCCGTTCATACACGTGACAGTGTTAAGAGAAACATTCCATAAGACATTCTGTTCCCTGTAATTAAAATTATCCTGCACTGTCGGTTCCCACGACTTCCCTCTGTAAAGTGAAGAGCCTTCGAGTCTAGGGGCTGAGACAAGAATGAATGCTTTATGGACGTGTAAAGAATACAGGAAATACAAACAATTAGTATGCAGTAACTTCCACTCGCTTTTGCATAGGGCCCTGCCTAGGTACATAAGAAGGGCGGTTCTTGCAATGATCACATGTAAACAACGCCTTTGAATTCATTCACTGAGATGGAAATTGACAGATGTAGATTCAAATCAGGTATATTAACCTTGTACGTCATGGAATCAGCAAATAATATTAGTTCATCCTGACTGTGCGTGATTCAGACGGTGCGTTGCAGATGGAAGTCAGTGGGAATTTGGCGGAACATGAGTGACGATTTTAATTACCTCCCATCTTCGAAACTACTAGTACAATTAGACATTCTATTCACTAAACCTGAACTTTCACAACCTATAGTTGTTAATTATAGCTTCCCGTAAAGATTTATTATCCATTAGAGCCGGGATAGCGCAGTCGGTATAGCGACTGGCTACGGGCTGAACGACCGACGGATCGGAATACTACTTCCGGTAGGATCAAGAAATTTCTCTTCTCCACGTCGTCCAAACCGGATGTAGAGCCCACCCAGCCTACTATCAAATGGGTACCTGGGGCTCTTTCCCCGAGAGTAAGGCGGCCGGGCGTGAAGCTGACCACTCGCCTCCAGCTAGTGCAGAGGTCAAGAAACTGTGGATCTATACATCAACTTCCCCATACGCATTCATGGCGTACTGCGTAATTAGTTAAGCACAGGGAATAACTTTACGTACCTTTCAGTAATATAATCAGTGGACCGCCTCTGTGGTCTAGTGGTCTAGTGGTCAGAGTTCCTGGCTACAGATCCAGAGGTCCGGGTTCGATTTCCTGCTCTACCTGATTTTTTCTGAGAGGTAGTGGGTCTGGAACAGGGTCCAGTCTGCCTCGTGAGGATAATTGAGGAGCTATTTCAAGGAAATAGCTTCTCCGGTCTAGAAAACCGAAATTAACGGCCATGGGGATTCGTTGCGCTGACCACGCGACACCCTCTATCCGCTAAAGTTAGCATTAACTTCCCCGACAAGCGGCGGTCGCTCGGTCGGTATAGTTCGCTTGCGGACTACATGCCACGGAGTTCCTTTTGTTTGATTCTTCACAACAGTGATTTGTAGTAGACTGTACAACTTCTCGCCCTACTGCAACTTTCTATTTTATTACTCTTCCCACCTGCGTGCTCCCCCTGAAGGGTTTTTTTTTTCTATTGGAAAGACTGGTACGTCTCACTGAGTGACCAGTAGCACGACAAGACAGTTTTGAGGGTTGAATGCCATGTGAATTGTGGGCATTTCGAGATGTTCGGATAATTAGTTGCTTTTAATTACCAGCTTTATTTCTTTTTTCCATCGCGTCGAGTAACCCAGAGTTCACTGCATTTTCTGAATTTGAATAGTAACGTGTACTTATACTATTCTCCAACGCACGTGAGTGTGTGTGTGTGTGTGTGTTGGTGTCATACATGGGTTGCTTATTACTGACACTCCAAAATGTGTATAATTCTTTGTAGCTGGACGCAGTTATATGAAACTTTAACAGATCGTTTTATGCACGTGGTACATTTTTTTTTTTGCGCATGGAAACGCTGAACTGATTAACAAGATGGCGTCGTAAACGACGAATAAAAAATTGATTGTTGTTAAAGTCTTTCACTCTTCTTTTGGTTCTTGTGTTGCTATGGAGACAATACCGTCGAGAATTTTGAGTTCATGTTATATCATGACACCATCTATCGGACTGCTAAACAGTCTGAAGAAACAGGAAAAGTGTTTGATAAATGTGTGATGGGTCATAACGTAGTGATTGTGTTCGTGGAGAAGAAGCTGCCGGTACAGCAGGGAAGGCAGAAACAAGACTTACAAGAGAAAGTTTCCGGCGATTATCACAGCAGTTAGGGTCTCAGCCGGCCGCGCCATAGCTCAAGCGGTTAGTCACTGGCTTCCCATCGCGGCGGCCCGGGTTCGATCCCGGATCTGGTCAAGTGGAATTTGTGGTGGACAAAGTGGCGCTGAGGCAGGTTTTCTCCGAGTACTTCGGTTTCCCCTGCCAATCTTCATTCCACCAATTGCTCCACAATCACCGTCACCTATCATCTGGGGCTGGTACAATAGGCCAGAAGTGGCCGCAGTACAAGGGACTTAGTCCCACCCCACTAGCAATAAAAAAAAATAGGGTCTCAGCCAGCACAGCATGGAAAATCGGTCGTGATGACTTGTAGTTTCCTTACAAAATGCAGCGAAGTCAATCGTTGTCTAAACATGGAATAGCGAGATTTTACTCTTTTGCTACCGAGTACCGAACACTACTGGAAGAGAGTCCGGGTGTCTTGAACGTCGCCTGGTTCTTCGATGAAGCACATTTCCACTTGGGTGGTTACATTAACAAGCAAAATGCCTGATTCGGGGCCTCGGAGAAACCAAGGTTTACCGTTGCCAACCTACTGCATCCAGAGGAAGTTACAGAATGGCGTACGTTATCGAGCGTCTAAATATTCGGTCCGATAGTTGGCTGTCCTCATCTTCATGAGACTGGGTGCCGTTATGACCTTCTGATAGGTAAAGTTGTCCCTGAGCTTAACTAATTAAGCACTAGGCCATAAAGGCGTAAGGGGGCTGGATGTATAGATCTACATTTTCTTGACCTCGGCACTAGCTTCACGTCCCTGCCGCTTTACCCACGGAGAAAGAGTCCCCAGTACCCATTGGATATGAGGCTGGGTGGGCCCAAGAGCCGGTATGGACGACGTGGAGAAGAGAAAATTCTGACCCTACCGGGACTCGAACTCCGACCCCTCGGTCGTCCAGCCCGTACCCAGTCGCTATACCGACTGCGCTACCCCGTAGAATTTATTATTTTCCCTTTATATTATTGGAGATGGTAATGAAGATTTCCATGCAATAGAAAGTAGGAAATTTTCTTACGAGCTGACAGAGCATTGGCTACAAGAAGGACCTTGGCTCACGAAACGGAGCATTAGCTACAAGAAGGACCTTGTCTCACGAAACGGAGCATTAGCTACAAGAAGGACCTTGTCTCACGAAACGGAGCATTAGCTACAAGAAGGACCTTGCCTAACAAAACGATCATTAACACAGAAGAATACGAGAAATCACATCTTGCATTGAGAATGAATGAAGTAATAGCGTAAAATCTGGCCTAATGGCCGATTATTCTTAATATAAATTACACCATATATGTATTTGAATGTGTAAGTCACGGGTTCACAACCCCGGAGTCGCGAACTGCCAAAATAATCAGGCTGACATGATGGTTAAATCGTTTTTTTAAGCATGCGCATAGAAACCGTCAATCCCGATATAAGTTATTGTGATAATACGTTATTATCGGTGTGCTGAGAAGGCAAGGCGACCACGATTTCAAATTCTGGGTCATGGACAGCAAGATTTGGTGACCACCGGTCTAAATGTTTGTGACAGTGGTTGATTTAATTTAAAAAATATTTCCGTACATATAAAATATACCCAGAAAGTGGCCAGTGTCAAACATAAAAAGTGTCAAAAGTGTATTTGTATTTGTTGCAGTTGTTTGTATTTCTCTGTAATTGTTGTAGTTGTTAATCGTATTTGGTTTGTATTCATTGTGGTAGGATGTCATTGTTGTGTTTTGTGTATTGTGTTTTGTTTGAACGTGTTGTCACTTAGTGTAATGTGTGTTACTTGTCTGTTGTGTCCTATTGTGTACTACTGCCACCGGGCTAAAACCCAATTGCAGTATAATAAATAATATATATATATAATATTATTATAATACTCGTATATACATACGCACGTTCCGTGTGTTTGTTACGGTGGAGGAAGGTGGATTAGTAATGGATTTAGACACGGATGCACAGAGGCAACATCCAGACGGATGTGACATCTCCAGGTCACCATGAATATTAGTCTGAAAGCTATTTATAGTGAATTTAAACATTTCTAAATATACATTTTCCTGGAGTCTACTGTTTTGAATCGGAAGTTTATGCAGCGTTTTACGTAACAGAACACTCTGTGTTCAGGACCTATGAAATCCCAGAAGTTTAACGCAGACCTGCCAGTGACGTGACACAAGCATCCGATCACGTACCTTGTAATATTAAATGGAGTATTTCTTCATGTAATAAGAGTTCTGAAGTAATGAAGCTGGGGGATGCAGGATGCAGGCCTGCCATTTTTTCGTTATGCAGGAAACTTCAATGCAGTTTTCTGAGTGGATATTTTTTGTTAATCAACATTGATGTCTTCTGGTTGAAGGATCTATTGTCAGTACTGCATGATATGTCTGCAAGGTGATTTGCGACGTATCTGCCAATACGAATAAGCAACCAATAGGGGTGGTGGTCCGGCTTTGGAAGGGGACTGGGGCTAGAAAGGCCTTCGATTCTTATGCAGATGAATGAGTGTTAACTTCTCAAGAAGGACTTTTGTTCCTTGGAGCTAGTCAGTTAGTTGAAGAGAGGAAGCTAAAGTTGTCCCTGTATTTAACTAAGTAAGCACTACGCCATGAAGGCGTATAGGGGAGTGGGTGCATGGACCCACATTCTCTTGACCTCGGCACTAGTTGGAGGTGAGTGGTCAGTTTCACGCCCCGGCCGCTTTACCCCCGGAGGAAGAACCCCCGTACCCATTGGATGTGAGGTTGGGTGGACCCCAGAGCCCGTCTGAACAACATGGAGAAGTGATAATTCTTGAACCAGCAAGGACTCGAACACCGATCCCTCGGTCTTCCAGCTAGTAACTTGTCAAATAAGATTTGAAAGTTTGTGACGATGGTACATTGCTACAAGTATCATGTTTCTGGACATCGTACATTCTTTTGTCTGTATTTAAAAACCGTCCTGTTTAATTAAAAAAAAAACTTTCGGAGACTGGATTCTGTCTCCGCCCTCAGGTAAAACCTACTCAGTTGGGCCCAATAGATAGAGCTAGTCCCTATCTCCGGAGGACATGAACTGATTCTTTGGAACATCTCTGGTAACGTAAAACATATATGAAATTCGGAACTTGGAGTTTCGGGAGATTGTAGTTCAAGACACAGTCCCGTTCTCTTTGTGGGATTTTGTGTTCTTATGGCGGTGACTATGAAGAGTACTGTGTTCTGTGATGTGACACCGTGCAGCCTGTCAGAAGTTTACCGACATTTTGGAAGAACATACTGCTTTCATCTTCAGGGTCGAAGAGTAAACCGACCAAATAAACAGTTCTGAGTATACTCTTGGACCTTGAAGATGGAGGTAATACGTTCCTCCAGAAGTTCAGTAAACTTTACCAGACCTCACGGCATTATACCCCAAACGACATAACTCGTCTTTCTTTTATTGCTTTTGCAAAATCGCCTGATTGCCAAGTGTTTGGAAAAACCAATGACATACAGGTCACCACTGCCCTTATTATATTGATGAAACAAACTATTCCATCATTCTACACCGTTAGCTAGTCCAGTGCTTCTCAACCGCTGGGCCGCGGCCCGGTACCGTGCCCTCGTCTTATAAAAAAAATTATCTAGCCGCGGTCTCACAAAGGTTGAGAACCACTGAGCTAGTTAAGAGAGGAAGAAGGAAAGAGAAAGTGAGTTTTTAAGCACGATTCTCGTAGACTGGAAAATGACGTGTGATTTATCATGAAGTTTGTGGAAATCTTGTTGTGGAACCCTTCGGCCATGTTATTTCTTACTGAAAACCGTCAACACAACAACCAATAATACGTGTAAGTAGCTCTAGGAGATACTTTTGCTACATGTTTCGGCCCTGAAAAGGCCATCGTCAAGCAAATACGTTAAACTTTTCGTTATTGAATTTCATGTCAAATATCGGATACAGTGCTAAAACTTCCATGTACACGTATATACAATGGTATAAGATGATACGAGTGAATATAAAATATAGATCACAATAAAAGTTGAAGTCTTAAAATAATCAGTTACATAGTCAAAAGTACAGTTACATTTTTATATTGACTACTCATTCATATTTCCCCCCGTACCACGTCATAAGATGCGTAATTTATCTCATATTTCACACGATTTCTCGGTCTTATAGAGTTGATTCAGGATGGTACACTGCCCTCAATTCCAACGCGGTAAAAGTCAGCAGCTTCTGTTCCCAGTAAAGCTATTATTTCAAGGTTCTCAACTGCGGTCTTACCTTTTGGCTGCCCTATCTGCAGAATGAAGACCGGTTCACAACATGAAACTCAGCCGAAGACGCCATAAACGCTGAAGAGCGGGCTATTTTTTTTATTGCTAGTGGGGTGGGACTAAGTCCCTTGTACTGCGGCCACTTCTGGCCTATTGTACCAGCCCCAGATGATAGGTGAGGGTGATTGTGGAGCAATTGGTGGAATGAAGATTAGCAGGGGAAACCGAAGTACTCGGAGAAAACCTGCCCCAGCGCCACTTTGTCCACCACAAATCCCACTTGACCAGACCCCGGGATCGAACCCGGGCCGCCGCAGTGGGAAGCCAGCGACTAACCGCTTGAGCTATGGCGCGGCAAAAATCCAATGCCTATAGTTCCGAGCTGTGTGAATAATCATAATAATAATAAGAAAACCCGTCTTATAAGTCACCCCTCCACGTGACAATATTCTTATAATGCAAAATATAATTGAAAATAAATATCGCGGAAAAATATCAGTAAACGTATATGCATGATGATATTGAAATGGGTCTTGGGAGAAATATGTTATGAAAATGTGGCATAGATTGACACGGCTGAGGACAAGATCCAGTGGAGGGCTTTTGTAGCGACGATGATGAACCATCATTACCTACAGCAGCAAGGACATCTCGATCAGACCAGTAACCATGATGTACTTAAGGAGATAAATAATTGGTTATTTAAATTATGAAATAATGGGATTATTTATGGTCGGCCCTACTAGCTAATGAGGTACGTAATGATTGATAGAAGTCACTTTGGCAAATCAGCAGGTTACGATGGGTAGGGTAATTAGCTTGAATGGGGGTAGCCAAAGATATGAGCAAAATTTTGTCAACCGAGCTTCTTCGCTTGAACCGTCGAGATAGAAATGCTTAACAGAGGCGTCCGTGGTAGAGGACCGTGTCCAGTCACGAGCTGTGCTTCCATAGAGACGAGGAGAGTGTAAGGAAGATTGAGTGGTCGCGCAGGTGTGAACCGGCCTGCACAAGGCTCAGATCTGTGTGCGGTCGCTGCCGGTGTGTGTGTCAGCTCCCAACAGCCCGTGCCACACAGGGATTCGCTAATGGACCTCGTCTCAATAAGGCAATAATCTAATTCCACACCTAGATCCTCTTTTGAAGCGGCAGCTCTATAGTGTAGACTATAAAGTGCCAGGTGCTTTCAATAAATTGCGTGATTTGTGTACGCCTGAGCGTGCCGAGGTGCTTGGACACAGGCGCAACCGTACATTTACCATTAAAATTACTAGAAGGTCCCAACTGAAATATGACCCTGTCACACTGAGGATATGAAAATATTCAAAACAAATGGTGAAGGGTTAGACATCCATCGCTGTAGTTACAAAGACGTGAAGAGCGTAAGCAGTAGCGTAGTGGTTGAGGCACTATGCTACAAGCCGGAAGGTCGAGGGTTCAAGTCCCGATGAGGTCATTGGATTTTGGCCGCGCCATAGCTCAAGCGGTTAGTCGCTGGCTTCCCACTGCGGCGGCCCGGGTTCGATCCCGGGTCTGTTCAAGTGGGATTTGTGGTGAACAAAGTGGCGCTTGGGCAGGTTTTCTCCGAGTACTTCGGTTCCCCTGCCAATCTTCATTCCACCAGTTGCTCCACAATCACCTTCACCTATCATCTGGAGCTGGTACAATAAGCCAGAAGTGGCTGCAGTACAAGGGACTTAGTCCCACACCACCAGCAATAGAAAACAATAATACAAAGACATGAGGTTTTCCTAAGGGGCTGTATATCCTTCAGTTAGCACCAGGCTTAAGATTTGTAGAATTTTGCTTGCACGTGTAACAGAAATATAGATCCTACTACTCGTATATGCTGGTCTGTGTGTAACAGAGCGCTGAGGACACCTTTTGGCCTATGGAGATGTGAGAAATCTGAATAAAGCGGGGTTTCATGATCTCATCACAGGATGAGATGGGCGGGGCATGTAGTAAGCGTGGAAAATAAATTTCACATAAAATTTTGGTTTATAAGGTCGCGGGTTCGCTTCCCGATTTTGGCATTGTTTTGTTTCAATTGACCTAATTTTTCGAGCCGCGCTATGGCCCTGGGGTCGACTCAGCTTTCAACAGAAATGAGTACCAGGAATCTTCCTTGGGGTAGAAGGTGGCCGGCGCGTAAGGTTGACAACCACACCGCCATCTGTAAGCCGATTGTTTAGAAAATGTGGGAGCCTCGACGTCTCACAACCATATGGGCTTTTACGGCGTGTTACAGGGATAGCTTTACTCTTTTTTAATGAATATTCCTGATATAAATTTGGATTGAACTGGGATGTGTTGAGAGCCGGGATAGCGCAGTCGGTATAGCGACTGGCTACGGGCTGGACGGCCAAGGGATCCGGTTCGAGTCCCGGTGGGGGTAAGAAATTTCTCTTCTCCACTTCGTCCAGACAGGTTCTGGGGACCACCCAGCCTCCTATCCAGTGGGTACCGAGGGCTATTTTCCCGGCTGATAAAGCGACCGGGGCGTGAATCTGACCACTCACCCCCAACTAATGCCGAGGTCAAGAAAATGTGGGTCTCTATAACCACTCCCGCATACGCCTTCGTGGCGAGTGCTTAATTAGTTAAGCACAGTCAAAACTTTATCTTTATACTGGAATGTTTTGCAGCAAATTCCAGAACAACCTCTGGCTCAACTTCGGATTAGAGGAATTTGCAGAACGAGATAAAGCCTAACCTAACCACCGAAATATACATTTATGGAAGTGGAGATCCTTCCCAACGTGACAGATCGTCACGTTTTTATCGTGAATAGCCGAGATTAATGGCCATGGGGATCCGTTGCGCTGACCACGCAGCACCCTCTATCCGCCAAAGTTGACACTAACTTCTCCAATACGCGGCGGTCGCTCGGTCGGTATCGTTCGCTTGCGGACTACAAGCCACGGAGAGAGAGAGAGTGAGAGAGTATATTAAGTCAGAAGTTGTAACTGTACAATGAGGGAGCCGGGTTAGCTCAGTTGGTATAGTGAGCAGGCTACGGGCTCGACGATGAGGAGTCGGGATTCGATTCCCGGTAGAGGAAAAAATGTTTCTCTCCTCCATAACATTCAGACCGGCTCTGGGACCCACCCAGTATCCTCTACAAAAGTCATTTGGGACTGTTTCCCCGGGCGTAGAGTCACAGTGAAGTTGACCGCTCACTTCCATCTAATTCCGAGGTTCATAACTGTGGAGCTCTACCTCTACTCTCACATACGTCTTCACGGCATGGTGCTTATTTAATTAAACTTTATACGTAGAATGAACCTATGAAAGGATGAACACATTTGAACATGTAAGTCTCCTCTTTGAGTCTCAGTCACAGCTCTCATACTCATGTTATTATGTCTCCCATCTGCTTAATTCTCTGAGTGCAATAATCTTCAATTTTCTTTACAGTGTAATAAAATTGTAATTGAGATATGTCTGTTGTTGGACGGATGTATTTATACAGTTCTTGTGAGTATGGGGGTTCCAATTTTAATGTGATGAGTGAAACGTGTCCTTGCCGACTAGAAAATTAAGTTATCACACTGGAGGATGAAGGGGGGGGGGGCTCCCAGGTGTTACTGAATTGTAATCTGAAGCACTGATTGCTTGCTTCTTCATTCCACCGGTAGATTAAGACGCTTAATTTCAGCACATAAAATTACGCTCAAGGTTCTGTTCTCGGGGACAAGTACATCTTTTTACTGTTTTGCTTCTTCTGATCAGAGGGTTCCCTGCTCATTAATCCTTCCAATGTGAATGTCTTCTTTATATGTATTATACGTACTTTTTGTCATTTTTCCCATCTATGAATCTTGAACATAAAAAAGACCACCTGTCATCCGGTTCTTTAAAGTGGACTGTAAAGTTGCCAGAGAGTGAAATGCCTCTCTAGCTAATCTTGCGAGAATCGCTTACTGCCTTCACTGATCAGGCCACAGTTCAGCCATTTTTTTAACCTTTACATATGGCTCTTCTTCGACCTCACACAGTCTCTCCGTTCTGAACAAGTTCATGGATCCTATCAGTGCATTGTACAGTTTATTATCTGACCATTTACCAAAACAGAAATAGATAGTATATTTGGAAAGTCCCGAATCTCGGAAGCTCTTATAAGTGTTAAAATGAAACGAAGGGCAAAATATACCAGGGTCTGAGATCTGCACATGCTGAAACTTATTTTAGGAGGGGAAACAACACATGATCGACATCATCCTAATCAGACCACATGGCCCACAATATCTTAGCAAGAATATGAAGTACTGAAATCACTCTAGTGGGAGTGAAGGTTTTATATGTCTGGAATGCGGTAGCGTAGTTGATTGAGACACTGTGCTACAAGCCGGTGTAGGTGTACTTCTAATTACTCTCCTATTTTTTTCCTTTGGCCCTACAGCCCTCATTTGGGCCTAGGCCTACCTCCATGAAACTGTCCGTTTCACTTCGGTTTACTAGATCTTACACATACGGTAGGACTCCTTGGGCGAGTGATCAGCTCGTCGCAAGGCCTCTACCTGTACACAAACACAGAAAAACGCACACAAACATCCATGCCTTGAGTGGGATTCGAACCCACGATCTCGGCTTCCGAGCGAGCGAAGACAGTGCATGCCTTAGACCGCTCGGCTACCGTGACCGGCAATGTATAAAAATAACATAAGAATTCAGTTCGTACCTCACAGGAAACATCCGAACCCACGATCCCGGCTTCCGAGCGAGAGAAGACAGTGCATGCCTTAGACCGCTCGGCTACCGTGACCGGCAATTACTCTCCTATAGACAATTGAAACCTTCTTATTAGCACTTGTAATCATACTTGTCGAATGACTCAAAATACTGTAACGTTGTTGACCAGAGAGTTGCTAGGTAACTGACCGTTAAGTCAAAGTCACATCGCGACTGACGGTCAGTCAGTCAGTAAGTCTTGGTGTCGAGCCCCATCTGGGACTCTTGACCAGATATTAATTATTAGCCTTTGACAGTTACGGTCTTGCTTCTGTGGGGTGCCCTCTCTGACGAGAAGACGGGTCTGTCTTTTGTATATGCTGCTGGCCCTTGCCAGTGCAGTCTTTCATATATTACTCTCTCCGATTTGAGATTTCCCTTTTCGTCGCCTCCTAAGACTCGCAGGGTCATGGTGGAGGTATTCGACCCCGCCTCCACACGGGGTTGTCACTGACCGTTAAACACTTCGCGACCGAATACATGCAGGGCAACAATGGGAGTGCGGCGTTTTCTATGCGGTCGGCGCCGTGACCGTTGCTATGCGATCACTCGGAAACACGTAGGAGGCGACGAAAGGGGAAATCTCAAATCCGAGACAAGATCTGAGAAAGATTGCGCTGGCAAGGGCCAGTAGCATATGTAAAAGACAGACCCGTCAGAGAGGGCGCCTCACAAAAGCAAGACCGTAACTGTCAAACAGTAATACATATCTGGTCATGAGCCCCAGATGGGTCTCGACACAAAAACTTAATGACACACCAACCGTAAGTCGCATTGTGACTTTGACTTAGACATTTCAGTTTAGTGTGTGTTTCAGAGTATTTGAGAGAATTTGAGTGTTATGTAACTGTAAGGGTGAGAGCAACGGAGAGTTCTTAGAAGACCTGTGAAGATTTAAAGTGCGTTTTGAAGACCTTAATTATGTGCTATACTTGGAGTGATCTGAAGCGCTAGTTCCTGTGTTTTAATTGCATTACCAGGAGAGCATTAGTGTGTGTGCGTGTTACCGTGAATTGTAAGATGTATGTAAATCAGCGATAGCGCTGTAATTTGAGCGAAATAAAAAGAGAGTGTAACCAAGCTACTAATAAATCCAATCATCCGAACTATAACGCGTCATTTAGTCACGCGTACCATCCAACACGTGACAATATGCACGTGTAAGTAAATTTTTACTTCCAGAGGAACAAGTTTAAATCACTTGACAGAATTTGGTGTAGGCCTACTATATCGAATTTAATGAAATTCGTTGAGGTATTCGGTTGCGTTGCTTTTGGACAGACGATGGGATGGAGGTAATGAAATGAATAAACTATAAGATTTGAGGCTTTCACGGCGGTGACTATGAAGAAAGCAGTCTTCTGGGATTTGGCACCGTGTATAAGTGGTGTTAACCGACGTTTCGGAGGAACGTATCGCCTCCATCTTCAGGGTAGAAGAAAAAGCATAAGAAATATGCAAGCGACAAGACCGTGAGAACGGTAAAAGCAGACTGCTTTTACCGTTCTCACGGTCTTGTCGCTTGTGGATTTCTTATATTTTTCATTCTACCCTGAAGATGGAGGCGATACGTTCCTCCGAAACGTCGGTTAACACCACTTATACACGGTGCCAAATCCCAGAATACTGCTTTCTTCAAATGAATAAACTGTTTTTAATTAATTTCCCAGCGAACCTGAACGCAGTAAATTGTAAGAGACTGATAGGATTTAATATTTTTGGCTTTCTTATATTTGTAGGATGGTTTAAGACAACCAGTTTTAATGTTCCTTCACATGTTAACTGTGTAGAAATATATGTACATAGTCTTGTTACACAGCACGTCTGGAATGTAAGTTTATGTTGTGTGAAGTGTAATTAATTCCATTTTGTCAGTGGGTTTGAATTATGTTTTGATTTTTATTTCGTCTCTTAAAGACAGGCACTCAGATGCTTCGATTTGATTTAACAGCACTTCAGTGTCTAAGCCAAAGCCTTCGTTCTTTGTTGTTTTCAAACATGAATACTTTCTACCTCTGTGCATACCTGGTTAAGGTGATATTCATTTTATTTATCTTGTCAAGTGAACACGTCACTCAGAATCTAAATTGGCTCTCAGTGAAACTACAGTGGACTTTGGTCCAGTGATTGAGGTTAGCTCTTTCTAACGGACCCAACAGAGTTGGTGTCTCGTATCACCCCATCTGAGGACGGAAACAGATCCGGTTTCCGAAACGTTTTTATAATACCGGACGATGGACAAATCCCAGAATACTCAGTTTCGAGTTATCAGCAGGGCCCGGATTTTGATGACCTGAAAATATTTAAAAAAGACCGAAAAAATACAGAAAAATGACTTAAAATTGACCCAAAAATGTAATATGCAGGGCTCGGATTTTGATGACCTGAAAATATTTAAAAAAGACCGAAAAAATACAGAAAAATGACTTAAAATTGACCCAAAAATGTAATATGCAGGGCTCGGATTTTGATGACCTGAAAATATTAAAAAAATGACCTGTAAAATGACCAAAAAATCCAGAAAAATTACCTAAAAGAGAAAAGAAAGAACTCTTCGCTTCCATATTATTCACATTTCAGAAAACATATCAAGAAAAAATCCCTAAAATTGCCAAAAAAATGAGAAGAAATACCCTTAAAAGTCCAAAAAATTACCCCAAAAATGAAAAAATGACCTTAAACCTAAAAATGTCAAAAATGACAAAAACTTACCCATAAAATTTACATTTCTGTAACCAGCAGCTCATATCCGACATTTATATATTTAGGGGCATCGCATAGGATACAAGGAAAAAAAAAGCTGACATGTCATCAAAATCCGGGCCCTCGTTATTAGTTTTATGATGTTATGCATCATTGTCAGAACCCTTCAGTATCGAGTTGTGACAACGCAAACATACGCCGTCTGAAAGTGACAAATATTGATTTGAAGAGAAAGGCACTCGCTGTACCTCTTAAACTCTCTGGAAATTAATTGTTATTGAATAATAGGGTCTCAGTTTACCTAACGGTATATGAGCGACAGTGGCCGGCCACATTCTGTGTCCAAAGGTGCTGTAGCGGGTAAGTATTGTTATGAAGGCACAGAGGGATGAGCCTTTGTAAATTGTAGCCCTCCCACGTCGTACACAAATTGGAAAACATGTGGTACTCTCCCTCATTGACTTGAGCACAGCATCTTTATTGGGTCCCCTCGTAGCTTTTTTGTGGTGTACCCTTTTCTATTTAGAGACTTCACTTTCGAACGTGTCTCGAACAAGGGCTTAAGCGACCACACATGGTGACATTGTATGTAGGAGAGCATAGGGGGGCTGTTCTACATGACGCGTGCTAGTTCAGAACGTGCCCTTTCACTTTAATCTGCCTCGTATGATCAGCCGAGGGGATGCTCAAGAGGAAATACCATTTTTCTTCAAGCGCATCAAGTCAACGCAAAGGTTTCAGTGTGTTGTTGTAGTGAGTCTTACAGAGCAGTTGTAAAGCTCCACGGATTCGCAACCTCAGCATCATGTTACGGCCGCCTTATCTGCGTGGAAAGAGGAAATCTGGTGTCAGATATAAATATGTGCCTTTGAGTTCCTCGAAATGGACCCCCACCTCTCTCCCGTCCATCCCTTCTGCTCCCACTCGTACTCGCGATCTTCAGGGGAGCCTCACCGGGATCTTGCCAGACGTCGCTTTGATGTCCGCAATTTTTGGCATACGCCGTGTATTCAGTTTGTTCATGGTATTCATCAGTCCCTCCTAGCAAATGCCATAATAGACCAGAGCAGATGCTTACTGAAGTCTTCATTCATTCATCAATGGCTCTACAAACCTTTGTTGGGCCCTGGCCTCTTCTTCAGTTCCGTAATCTTTTTATGCAGACGGCAGAACTCCTTGGACGAGTGATCAGCCCGTCGCAAGGCCTCTACCTAAACACAGGACAACACAAACACAGACATCCATGCCTTGAGTTGGATATGAACCGACGATCCCAGCGTTCGAGCGAGCGATAGGAAGCGCGGCCACTTTGATCGATCTCACTGAATTATTTCAGTTTTATAATTCATGACCATTGTGCCATTCGATAATGTATAACCCACCGGGTTAAAACTAATTGCAGTAGCCGCTTGAAACGTGAATTCAGTGGTATTAGAATGACCCGTTGTGGTGCATAACCCCAGATGTGTATGTGGGGCACAGAGGTACAGCTAGGGAAGGTAAATAGGCTCATGCATAGTTCCTTTGTGTGATCCTGTAGCCACCTTGGACGACATACGCCATGAACATGTCCTCTGACACCACTGTCGGAAGTCGAGTCGTGGCCATCCAGGTGGAAGTCAGTGTCCACTTTTTACAAGGCTGAACGTTTTGTAAAGACACAGGCCTGCAGCCCCTCGTGGCGTCGAGTCTTGGGAACGAGTTTAGCATGCAAGAGACAGGGTGTGTCACATCCTGTATGCCAAGCACAGTGCTTTGTACTCTTATAAATTTACGATTCAAATATTCCGCATCCCGAAGGGTCTTCGTTTTATTGCGGGAAGTCACTTCGGGTTGTTCGGATTTCAGTACAATTGCTTATATCCGGGTCATAATTCCATGAAAAAAGAAGAGTTTCGAATGAGGCAACTGGAAGAGAAAAAAAGTTCTTTAGGGCTACAGCTCTCTGTATTTGAATTTCTATTTCAGTTTTACATATTTTTTTTTCCATTGGCTCTTCCAACACATTCAGGACCCAGGCCTCGTATTCAGTTCCTTAATCGTTTTTCCACAGACGGCAGAACTCCTTGGACGAGTGATCAGCCCGTTGCAAGGCCTCTACCTAAACACAGGATAACACAAACAGAATAATTGCATACACACCAAACATCCATGCCTTCAGTAGGATTCGAACTGACGATCCCAGCATCCGAGCGAGCAAACACAGTTCATGCCCTAGACTGCGCGGCTACTGTGACAGACTTTTATAGACTATAATGTGGATAATTAGAAATTAAATTGCCTTATTACTTTTTTCGGAAATTTATAAACAGGCTAATAATACCTGAAACAGCTTATGATTTAGTAGTAGGTTCAATAGTAGGCTAATAACCCCTGAGACATTTCGAGATCACCGAACTTATTAATAGCTTAATAACGTTTGAAACAATTTCATAGTCAACGAATTTATTAACAGGCTAATAGCTCCTGAAACTGTTCTTGATCAACGTAATTATTAATAGCTCCTGAAAGGCTTCATAATCACTGAACGTTTTAACAGGATACTAGTGCCTGAAACTGTTTGTGATTGGCAACCCTGTTGAGAAGTAACACCTGAAACCGTTTGTGAACAGCCCAGTGTTTTTATCCAACTGTGTCAGCCCTGGAATAGTACGTATTTGAAGAGAAACAGTTCTAATTCCTACAAGTGATTTTATTTATTCAGGTTTATCTCCTCTTTTTTTTTTGCCTTGCGTTCTTTTATACTCTTCAGGAATCGTGTTTTTTTTTCTTTATATTCTTGATCTAGTATCTTTGCCACATCATTTTCACGTCTCTGGGTGACGAACACCAAACACCAGTCGATTTAACAAAGGCGATTAATAAAGTTAACTATTGTACCTCCGGCAGGAAATTTCGTCCTTAAAAACTTAAGATTCTAATTAAACCAAGCAAAAGTGAAGTGTGTGTTACTAATACAGATGAGATGAATATTTCAATTATTTAAATTGTATAGCATATTGAACCTTATACATCGTTACGCAAATAAACAATAACTGTCTGTATATGCTTCCGCATGAATCTCGTGTAAAGTATTTCTTTTTATTTCAGATAAACCAGATATATAAAGTTTGATTTAATTGTTACAAATATTCACAAAAAGAATTATAACTTAGGCTGATCATAAATTATATAATTTATTACCTTAAAAGTCAAATTAAATTACTATAAATCTTGTTCTTACAGTAATAAATAATGTAATCTTGAATCAAAATACCGGATAATTACGTGAATAGACATTCCGTAATGAATTTCTTAATAACTTCAAGTTTCTCACCTCGATCTTGTCTCCATTCCTATCTTCTTTACAAACGCATGACCAAACTAACTTTCGTGCGTCGTTCAGTGTAGGTGATTTAACAACTTCTGTGGGAAAGGATGTCGATTTTTCCCCCATATGTTACATATTCTTATGTGTTGGTGTTTTGAAAACCATGTATCAGACTCGAAGAACAGTATGTTGCACTCAGTTGTTGGTTCATTCAAGTTACTCCATTTATCAGCTAAAGTAAAGTAAAAGTGAAGGTATCCCTGTAACAGGCCATGAAAGCTCATGGGGTTGTGAGATGTTGAGGCTCCCACATTTTCTAGACAATCGGCTCATAGATGGCGCTAAGGTTGTCAACCTTACGCGCCTGCCGCTCTTTACCTCCCAGGAAGATTCCTGGAACTCATTTCTGCTAGAGGCTGAGTCGACCCAGGGCCATAGTGCGGCTGGAAGGATTAGGTAAATTGAAAAAATTCACATTGGGATTCAATCCCGCGACCTTCCGGCGTAGTGTCTGAACCAACTGCGCTATCGCGTGCCCCCCATTTATCAGCTACACTTCTAAATTTAATTTGCTTTTATATAGCGGATTTTGATTTTTATATAAAGTATAAATTTTAGAAGAAGATTTTTATCAAAATCCTTAAAATTCCAATTAAAAAAATGTTCCGTGTCGTTGATCCAGGCGTTACCCAAATGAATATCACAAATTCAGCAGTTTAATGGCTTCATTTAACGTTTACCTTAACCAAGTACAAGCTGAGGAAATGATGCAATAGGACATCAGAATACTAATCGAAAAAGAGTTTCAGAAACGTTATTGACGGTAGAGAAAGGTGATGTATCGCTTCTTCGCGCTCACATCAAAAGGATGCCGCATATAAACGTTAATATTGTTTGTCTTTCATCAGTGAGAAATGTTCTACACGCCCATCCGTTTTTACAGCATCAAATAACATAATTGTAGCAGAAGTAACGCTGAACTACTGCAGCAACTCGTTAAATTCTACCAGCCTACATTACTTTGTACAATTGGATACCAGGAAGGGAACCAACCTGTCCTTCGTGAGCAGTGCTTGACAGCTAGAACGTGTGAGCCAGTGATGGAACCTCCACGCACGGCTGATTCACTGATTCACCCCACCTGGCAACGTAAAACTGCCCGCCTCGATCACGAATAAGATTTATAATCTCCGATACGAAATCGGTCCGAACCGCTGTCGGTGTTCTCAGACACAACCCTAATTATCTTTTGTCTCCACATTGACAGCTCATTGCTTCAGGGCTTTACATGACGCGTTGTGTATGACTCTGTAGGTAAATGGAAATCTAAAGGAAAGTAAGATTATCTGTACGTATGAGGAACTTCCAAAACTATTCCAGCAAACACCGGAGTGAATTAACTACTTCCACATTCTCTCTCGCTCACACTGTGGAGCATAGGGCTGATTTCTTAGTTTCATGATTATTTTTACAGACGGTAGGACTCCTTGGACGGGTGATCAGCTTGTCGCAAAGCCTCTACCTAAACACAGACTAAACACATACACACACACATACCAAACATCCATGCCTGAACCCACGATCCCGGCTTCCGAGTGAGCGAAAACAGTACATGCCTTCGACGGCTCTGCTACCCTGACCCGGCAGCTACGTCCACATGCAGCTCGATATATCAAACTAATGTGGAATTATCAGCCCTTAAGACGTCACTTCTGCCCTGCAAGACGTGTTACTCTGTTCCAGATATTTAAATAATTTGGGAGCGAAGACATTACTTATATATTATTTAATTAATTATTAACATGGCTCTACAGCCTTTTGTTGGGCCTTGGCCGTTTTTTTCTTCAGTTTCTTGATCCTATACACAGCCGGCAGGACTCCAACGGGGGATCAGCCCGTCGCAAGGCCTCTACCTACACACAGAACAACACAAAATAAACACGCAATACAGACATCCATGCCTTGATTGGGATTAGATCCCACGATCCCAGCGTTCGAATGAGCAAATACAGTTCATGCCTTAGTAAGGGGTTAACAGGATATTCAGAGAAGTTACTGCAGTAGGTGGAAGAAGCGAAAAAGTTTGGTTTGTAGAAGTCTTGCGGAAGAAGACGGTTGACTCGAGACAGAAATGGAAAGTTAATATTAATAAGGCTATCCTCTGAAGGAAATATTCTAATCTGGTAATGCAAATTGACCGAAATGTCTCAGGATCGGAAGCAACGGCGGCTTTTCTGTGCTCTCTTTGCTGAAACTTCAGATCCTGTTAACCAGAATATGCCAGTCAGTATTATACACTGACGTAGCAAAATATCGTACTCCCGGAAGTGGGCGTATTGTCGAAAGGGCTCGTATATCTCTTATCAGTTTAATTGAGCCCACCCTTTGAAATCCCACATTTCTAAGGCCCGTTTCAAAAGTGTCCTCTTATTTAGGCTTCAATCTCACAGATGGTCGCTCCTCTTGAGGTTTCTCAACTGAAACTGTATGTGTACTGCACACTGAATTCTCATATTCCCACTTCTGCTGTATGTCGCGTTCGCGTCATCACCTTAAAACCCGGGAATTCACTGACTAGCAGAATAACCAATGGCGTCTCGAAAAGACTGCCTGAAAGACTGTAAATAAGGTGTGCTATATTCTGGAAAGCGGTATCATGTAGTCTGGTAGTTTGCCATTTCGGAGGAACACACCCCTCACCCTCCCCTGTCTTCAGGTTCAAGAGTAAGTCAAGCATTCAGGTACTGTTCGACCTTGAAGATAGAGGCAGTACATTCCTCTGAAACGTAAGTGAACTCCTACCATATTACACGGCGTCAATTTGCTTTGGCGGCTGTACAGTGGAGCGCTCTTTGGTTGAACGTGCGGCCATTGTTATGTGGCCATATTTTGCCCTCTTCAGGTCATGAGTCACATTTATTCCTCCAAGGTGTCTCCGAACAGCAGAAGACAGACATCTGACAGCAAGTCCACTATAACAGCCTTGTGTTTGGGACACTGGCTCTGTCAAGAAAGCGTTATGCTTGTTTAGTGGGACTGAACAATTGTTACATGAGAGATTGAAGGCACGTTTTCTGCGTAACACAACAAAATAATACACGAAGAAAGCAGTCTTCTGGGATTTGGCACCGTGTATATGTGGTGTTAACCGACGTTTCGGAGGAACGTATCGCCTCCATCTTCAGGGTAGAAGAAAAAATATATAAGAAATCTGCAAGCAAAGAGACCGTGAGAACCGGTCGGTTAACACCACATATACACGGTGCCAAATCCCAGAAGACTGCTTTCTTCATAGTCACCGCCGTGAAAGCCTCAAATCTTACAAAATAATACACCTTCTGATAGAGTCAAGGAAGGAAGATCCTGGGCTACTTGAAGGCCATATGTTTTGTATTGGGTATATGTAGTGGAAGCCGGTCACGGTAGCCGAGAGGTCTAAGGCGGTCTTCGCTCGTTTGGGAACCGGGATCGTGGGTTCGAATCCCACTCAGGGCATGGATGTTTAGTCTGTGTGTGTACGATTTCTGTGTTTGTGTACAGGTAGAGGCCTTGCGACGAGCTGATCACCCGCCCAAGGAGTCCTACCTAATGTGTAAGATCTAGACAAACCGAAGTGAACGGAAAAGTTCATGGAGGTAGGCCTAGGCCCACTGGGGCTGTAGTGCCAAGGGGGGGGGGAAGAAAACTATTTCTTTAATGGCTCTTCCAGCCCATTCAGGGTCCTTGGCCTCGTATTCAGTTCCGTAATCATTTTTACACAGTCGGTAAGACTCCCTGGGCGAGTGATCAGCTCGTCGCAAGGCGCTACCTAAACACAGGACAACAACAACACAGAATAGACCCCCACACAGGCATCCATGTCTTGAGTGGGTTTAGAACCCAAGATCCCAGCGTCCAAGCGAGCGAAGACAGCTCATGCCTTAGACCGCGCGGCTACTGTGACCGGCTAAAACTGTATTTTACTTCCTAAGACCATGAACACAGCAGAACATTGTCTGATGTTTTTATTTAAGAATCCAATAGGCCTATACATTTTGTTTTAAGTGTTAGAATTGCGGAAAATTTAATTAGTGAATTGTTTTTATGTATTTAGGGCAAAACAGTGTACTAATTAAGGTTTCCGGCATTTTAGAATCAGGAGATGGCTTTAAAAGTGTAGAAATATTTAGTGGATTTTAAAATAAAAACATTGTACACACCAAATTTCTATTGATTTTCTTAAAATGTAAAACAGAATTTACTGGTAGTTGGAAACAAATAATCTTTATTTAGTTCGTTTTTTTATGTTACGGCACTGCATAATCTACTGAAGTTACCCATCTTCGAACAAAGGATAAGTTCAATCGGAATGCTGTAGGAGAGTGTGGTTTCGGCCTGCGTTGAAGC
Organism: Cryptotermes secundus; assembly: GCF_002891405.2. Classification (NCBI taxonomy): domain Eukaryota; kingdom Metazoa; phylum Arthropoda; class Insecta; order Blattodea; family Kalotermitidae; genus Cryptotermes; species Cryptotermes secundus. Next base: position 1,831,537 of record NW_019725416.1, on the reverse strand, counting down.
AATATTTGTTTTTTATGGAGGTGCTGAGGAAAACCACTAATGGTTCAGAATAACCGTTTCGCGGCCAGGATTGTAATAGTCAGTAACATGAGTGAAAATTTGAGTGAGTCAGCTAGCTGAATGAAACTTGTAGGAGATAGACGTGTAGTAAATGCAACTTTTAGACGATGTTTCGGCTTGTTTGCATATTGGATTACGCTTCTTTGTTCGTTTGTTTTGTATGGAGTGTACCAAATTTGACAGAGGTCTAGGAAGGTAGGATTTTTTCTTTCAAATGAAGACCCTGGGGGAGTCTTTGACCTCTAAATTGGAAGTCACCCAGAATTCCTCGCGCCACTTGTCTTTCAGAGAAAGGCGGGTCTCGACTTTTACATTTACTGTCCATCCAAACAGGGTCACAAGTTTATTGCTTGTAAAAAGGCTACAGAATCTTCCCTTGTACTTTTTTCATCTTTTATATTTCTTTGGGAGGCTTGTAACAGAACCAAGGCGAGTTGTTTTTTCTGTGTGACTCCTTACGGACGTGTCCTTAGCTGAACATATATTTTTGTAGTGTTATCGACTCCAATTGCATGCTAAAATCAGTCTTCCATCTTCGCATTAAGTGAATGGAGTCATTATATAGAATGGTCACGCCTAAGCTTTTGATCTTGTTATGGTCTAACCTCGTGTATATTAAATGCGAAGGTAATTAATTTATTTTATTTAATGTTAGTTTGCTTTGCTTGCACTTTAATGCAGTGGTTGCATTAAGAATTGTTATAAATTGCTTACATTTGGAGCGGGAGCTGTCATGTCGTGTTTCAGGATATCCATTTTGACACTTGCTGCTGAACAGACTGAACAGTGGTGTTCAAGGTCTAGAATCCGACTGCTTTAGCTTTTGAGATAGCTTCCAACAGCCAATAGAAAAGAGCGCTGAACTCTCATTATTAAATACTTAATTAATTTAATATTTATTTATTTATTTTTTATTGGCACGCGGTAGCGTAGTTGGTTAAGGCACTATGCTACAAGCCGGAAGGTCGCGGGTTTGATTCTTGATGAGGTCATTGGATTTTTCTGTGAACCTGAACTTTCCACTTGTTGTCGACTAAGCCTTTAACGAAAATGAGTACCAGGAATCTTCTTGGGGGGTAAAGGGTGGCAGGCTGGTAAGTGTAACAATCTTACTGTCGTCTGAGCCGACCGTCAATGAAATGTGGGAGCCTCGAAGTTTCCCTGAAGGGACTGAGAAATACCATAGTTACCTCAGCAAGGGCGGTGTCTGCCCCGAGAGTTACACCCATCACTTCCCTAATAAGAAGCAAATTTGCTACGATCAGCATACAGCAGTCCAGGCGTGGTGAAGTAGAAGCCCTAGTCCTTCTGCGAATCGAATATTATATGCACTTTATATAGAATTCACTTAGGGAGTTGCCTAAATGTGACAGTGTTGTAACATTCACCGGTGTTTAAAATCGTGGATAATCGACATTTGCGAAAATATTTGCCAACATCCTCTATGTTTTGCCGGCATTTCTCTTTAAAGCAGGCCTCTAGTGTTCGCAGCATTTTCAGTGGATTAATAAGTGGTTTATGTCGCTGCTAAAGGATGCAGTCGCTTACGAGTAATGTCATGTCAGTGTTTATGACAAGAATGTAATGTTCGTATTTGTGTGTTTTTTATCTTTTATTATCTTCTCAGCTGTTTGGTTTGAAGTGCCTGAAATCTGAGAACAATCTAGTATTAAATCCGGTCCATGAGAACCGACTTGCTAGCATACACAGCGCCCTCCATGAACTCCTTTCAGAACGCGAAGCTTCAGTACATTTTAATGGGTACCGCCTATGGTGTTTTAACACCATGAGTTCTCCCTGTGCGTAACTAATTAAGCACTACTCCATAAAGGCGTATGGGGGAGTATAGATCCACATTTCTTGACCTCGGCACTAGTTGGAGATGAGTGGTAAGCTTCAGGCTTATTACCCCCGGGGAAGGAGCCCCCGGTACCAATTGATAGGAGGATGTGTGTTCGCCAGAGCCGGTTTAGATAACGTAGAGAAGAGAAAGTTCTTGATCCTACCTGAGCTCGAACTCCGACCCCTCGGTCGTCCAGCCCGTAGCTAGTCGCTATACCGCCTGCGCTATCCTGGCTCCACAGAAATGGGATTTTGGACCTTGTCCGTCGTATGGTGTTCTAAAAACTAGAGAACACTCCAGTTATTGAGGTTAACTCTTGCAAAGGGACCCAACAGAGTAGGTGTCTGATCCCTCACCTGAGGACGGAAACAGATCCAGTTTCCGAAACTTTTTTTTTTTAAAGAATACCAGGCGGTGCACAAAGTCCAAAGAGCCAGTAATTCTGAGGGAAGCTTTAGAATTCTACGAAGAAAAAGAAATTCAGTGGGGTGAAGTCTAGTGTAGGACAAGTCTTCTGCATATGGGCGGCCAAGTTTGTGGGGATATATGGAGTAGAAGGACGTTAAATCGCTATAGTGACCTTTCTTGATGTCGAAGGAACCACACGTTTATTGTTTACACAAGAATCATACATTTCTTGGCAACTTACTAGTGATTTATCTTAAATGAAGCATCGTATGACAGCGACTGAAGAATAAATGACTGCATAGCTCTATCGGTGTAGCAACGGACGTCCGGGGTTTTATTCCAGGAAGGGGCAAGGGAATGTTTTTACTCCACAGTGCCCATACAGGTTCGGATGGTCACCAAGTCTCCTATCCATTGGGTACCGCGGGCTCTTTGCCTAAGAGTAAAGTAGCCGGAACGTGAAACTGACCACGCATCTCCACCTAGTGCCAAGATGAATCATGACGGGGCTATAACGCCATTCTCGAATAAATCTTCATGACGTAGTGCTTAATTAACTAAGCACAGAAACAAATTTAATTTCTTATGTACGTATATACGCTAAACACTTTCTGTCCTTGTCCTTTTTCTTCTTCCCCCCACCCTTTTGGAAACTTGCTGCCCCCCTTGGAGGGAGATATGGCGGCGCCCATGGTCAGACCAAAGCTCGTATATTAATACTGTTGTTTGGTTTGTGAAAAGGGTTTTCTTGCAGCCGCTTCTGAATTATATTCCATAGGCAAAGCGGGTTTTACTGCCGTATGTCGTTAGCCTTTGGAAAGACTGTACAGGACCTGGTTTAGAGCTGTCAGTTTCACAAAGGCCTGAGGAAGGATACTCGTCTTTCAGCTGCATGTTTGGAACTGCTACTGAATAATACTAATTTAATAGTTTGTCCTCTGGGATGTAACGCCGGATACTTCTTTGAAAGTAACCGACGTTTCGGAGGAACATGCCACCTGCTTTGAAGCTGGTATCTTTCTCGGCTTATTCGACCCTGAAGATGGAGGCGATTTGTTACTCCGAAATATCTGTTGACTTTTCAACGGACTACACGGCGTTATATCTCAGAAGATAGAATTCTTCATAACTACCGCTGTGAGAAAGTAAAATCCTACGTAATTTAATGTTGGAAGTACTGTAAATTAGAATCCTGTTTAGAACATTGGTTTACCGTGTTCTTTGTTCTAATTCGTTTCCTTTTATATTTTGCAGGTGAGTGCCACTGCATTTCATCAGAGAATTAGATTCATTTACCACATATATAGGTAGGCAGGACGTATTCATCAATCTTATTAAATAGCTTGTGCCTGGTAACTTCACCACTTGTCACACGAAGTAAATGTTGCTCGTATTGGGGGAGGAGAAATCATTTAAATTCTACCAGACAAATTTTATCTGAAGGTCTATGGCAGTGGTTAATCTGTTATATCAATATTATTTGTGTGTGAGGTATAGTTCTTATGTCTCCTTACATCCCCCTATGAAATGTAACAGACGACACAAAAATGTCTTAATTTTGACCACATTTTAGTACAGCGACAACTTTGGTATTGCAGATATCAAAATATCTACAACAGAGCTCAGTTTCAAATCTTAAATTTCTTTTCATTGGCTGTGAACCCATCTATTCGTATTTTAAGTAATTAGTTTAAGAAATAACATTTATGTTTCATATCACCAATTAAAATTATTAATATTGTCACCTGTCCGGTGTTCCGTGACTAATAATAATGGGTTCTGGATTAGATGATTGTATTTATTGGGACTTCGATTACAGTTACAATCAATTATAACAGCTCACAATCGATGACTGTCTCAGATTTGCTCCATTCCTTATTGGACTACTAGTATCTTCTCCTTGGCGCGACTGACTTGGTTCTGATTTACGAATCGGTCACTTTTTCAGCTTCCGTTGTCCGCTGGGTAGCACTCCATAGCTGAACACTCAACTTCTGAATTCTCTTACGACTGACTTAACGACTGTATGATTCATCTCTACACGGCTCCTTACATCGTCTATCGGTAACTTGGAGAATATGTTGCCTGGCTGCTGTCACGGGAACATGCCTTGTTACTGAATTGGTCTTTGGGGATCTACCTTCGTAGCAACACGTGTTAATTCCGTGTCTATTCGTTGTTGCGGGAACGCGCTTACCGAACAATTGCCCAGCTATGGCAGTATTCATCAAAATATATAGTCTTGATAAATTAGTGTGACCTAATCATTTTAGCGTTATTCTTGCACACGAGGGCAATGTAAGTAAAAAAAAGTAAAGCTATCCCTGTAACAGGCCGTGGAGGCCCATAGGATTGTGAGATGTTGAGGTTCCCACATTTTCTAGACAATCGGCTCATAGATGGCGGTAATGTTGTCAGCCTTACGGGCCGGCCGCCCTTTACCCCCAAGGATATTCCTGGTATTCATTTCTGTTAGAGGCTGAGTCCACCCCAGGACCATAGTGCGGCTGGAAGGATTAGGTCAATTGAAAAGAAAATGTAATGACCTCATCGGGACTTGAACCCGCGAACTTCCGGCTTGTAGCATAGTGCTTCAGCCAAAGGCATTACGCATATAACTTTGTGCATATGATTTTGTGATATAAGTTCTCAGTCGCGCATGTGCAGGAACAGCTCAGAGTCTGCCACCCTGTTCCAGAAATACACGACAAGAAAATTACTATAACGGACTGGAAACCCCAAATGAAGGAATGGGCCCCATATTCAGCTTATATAAATAGCAGGAAAGCACCAGCACTTAGTGCGAAAGTGAGCTACGTTAAGTCACCGACGGCGGATAACTCAAATCATATGCAGCCAATAAGTAAACAGAAGGGAGGGCTTTATCAGGGCCGCATCATATGTATCCTAATACTTTTGCTCGTGCATGTTCTCAGTATGACTAGTGACAGCTTTACCAGAATTAACTGAATATTATGTCTGAAGCCAGGGTAGCTCATTCGGTACACAGATGAGCTATAGGCTGAACGGCCGAGGAATTAGGGTTCGAGTTCCGGCAGGGGCAAGAGATTCTTCTTAACAGCTTCCACACCGGTACTGCTACACCCACCCGCCTCAATCCTAATGGGTACATGCGGATCTTTCCCCGAGGTTAAAGTGGCCAGAGCGTGAAGCTGAGCACTCGCCTGTGTCACTGATACGTGCTTCTATGTGTCCTCTCCCCCATACGTCTTCATGGCATAGTGTTTAGTTACTTGAGCACAGGGATAAATAAGGATAAAATTGTCCCTGTCTTTAACTAATTAAGCACTGCACCATGAAGGCGTATGAGGGAGTGGATGTATACATCCACATTTTCTTGATCTCGGAACTAGTTTGAGGTGAGTGGTCAGCTTCACGCCCCTGCCTGTTTACCCCCAGGGAAGTAACCCCCGGTGCCCATTGGAGATGAGGCTGATGGGCCCCATGGACAATTGGCGGCTTTTCAAGAAGGGCTCAGCTCCTTGTGTCAGTGAGTGAGTGGGTGAAAACAGTAGTGAATATTTGAGTCTTTTGAGCGGCTCACCGAGTATCTGCTTTACGCCAGTAAAACTACTGTTCTTCTCACCCGTGAGGCAGGCCTAATGACAGCCACCCAAGTGAATATGGATGTGGCTACAAGTCTGTCTCTATGTGAGGAGCGGATGATTGCAAAAGTATGCATGGGGCGTTATCGGATATCAGGCGACATTAACAATGTTCTCGTGTCAGTAAAGGCACTCCAAATGCCACAGGTTCAGTGCCGGATTCACTACAAAGTGACAAGGAAAACACAAAATTCCTTGTATCTAACATTCGGATGAATCAGTCATCTGATCACCAAAGACATTTTTAGTTTTCTTGTTGCACGGCCACATTTCTCAGTTGAAATGGAAATGTTCTGTCACAACAGTAAGAACCTGGTTGAGCTATCAGGTCCCCCTGCCTTGGTACGAGCATAGCTCCAATTTGAGATTGGCCTTGGTTGTCTCTAAGAGCAAGTGAACAAAGTGTTTACGTATAAGGCGAAAGCCATTTGGAACACTTTTGCCAAGCTTATGCTGCTTCTGAAATGCTGACACGAGCATCCATACGAAAGTGGTGACTCTTAGAAATCCTTTATATGCAAGATGGAGGTCTCTTTGATGTATTCATAATTTAATTGATTGACGAGGAAAGTGTACTTGCGGAGTTGATTGCATTTCCTCTTGAATTCTATTTAACCTTAATAATAAATGATTGGAATGTATAGGTGTTCTGTAAGTATCAGATCAGTATTAGCAATTGACCACTCCCCTCCAACTATTGCCAGAGTCAAGAAAATGTAGCTCTATACATACACTACCTCATACGCCTTCATGGCGTAGTTCTTAATTAGTTAAGCACAGGGACAATTTTACCTTTTACCTCATTAAGTGTACATCGAGACAAAAACGGGGACAGTATTTTACAATAATGCATGACCCTTTGCTACCTCTTCTTCGTAAACTTTGTACCATATAATTGGAAGATACATAATATAATCAGGCGATTTTTCTTTTTCCGTGGCGCTACAGCCCCATTTTGGGCCTAGGCCTACCTCCATGAAACTCTCCGTTTCACTTCGGTTTACTAGATCTTACACATTCGGCAGTACTCCTTGGGCGAGTGATCAGCTCGTCTCAAGGCCTCTACCTGTAGACAAACACAGAAAAACGCACACAAACATCCATGCCCTGAGTGGGATTCGAACCCACGATCTCGGCTTCCGAGCGAGCGAAGACAGTGCATGCCTTAGACCGCTCGGCTACCGTGACCGGCATGATCAGGTGATACAGTGTCATAAAATAACTGACTGACCAATCAGCCAAGCCTTAGGTAATTCTGCCATCTCCCCCACGCCTCTACTTACCGTGTAAAGTGAATTTTCTGTAATTCTGCCTAAATAATTTTGTTTTCGTAAGCATTAAAAGCAGTGTCATATATTTCGTCATGTGTTTGTCTTCTCACTGAGTAACTCGTGACTTAAGGATTTACACAGAAAGAATAAGTAACGTTTCAAACTCCAGCTTCCTGCTTATTACATGAGGTTTATAACGTAATTACTGTAGTTTCTAATGTAGATTTTTGTGTCTGTTGACATTTCTTAGAAAATGATAAGAAAGTTAATGTGTTTTCAGTTACGTGTAAATTAGTTTCATTTTGCTGTGGTTACATTCACTACGGTTCATAAGAATGGTATTTTAAGTGAACTCCCGTTAAGCTTTCAACAAATCTACAGACAGATGCTAGAAAATACGCACAACTAAGGCGAGGTCATGTACAATGCAATGAAGAAAAGAATTGCGTTCTGATAGCGAGGTAAGGCGCTGTTCTACCTAATATTACTTATATAAGATGTAAAGATTTCACGGAGACTAAAAGTGAAAAGATATTCTTGGGAAATCTTACTGAATTTGGGGTTCAGAACCCTTCGTTCATAGTAGCCAGATTTCTTTGGTTCCATTTCCGCATTTGCAGCCGGCTTGGGCAGGTTGTCTGGATTCGATCCCTGTCAGTGAAGATAACAGACCTTCACTTATTCATTTAACCTAAAAACTAAACTAAACTCCGTGACTTTAGTCCGCAAGCGAACTATACAGTTCGAGCGACCGCCGCTTGTCAGAGAAGTTAGTGCCAACTTTAGCGCATAGAGGGTGTCACGTGGTGAGCGCAACGAATCTCCACGGCTGTTAATTTCTGTTTTCTAGCCACTACTTCCTTGAAATAGCTCCTCGGTTATCTTTACGAGGCTGAGTGGACCCCGTTTCAGACCTACTACTTCTAAGAAAATCTTGTAGCGCCGGGAATCGAACTCGGACCTCTGGATCGGTAGCCAGGAACTCTGACCACTAGACGACAGAGGCGTATTCATTCAACCTCAGCTTTTAATTAATTCCCATATGACATTCTTCTGTTTGAATGCTTATGTACGAAGGCTAAGGCTTGTTGTTCCGTCGTTTTATATTCATGTGTGTTACGAAGTAGTCACGAACAGGAACAGAAGATTACAGCAGTGAAAGGTATGCTGAACTCGTTTGCTCTTGCATCGATTTTGACCAAATCTCGTATGATGATACAGGACATCCACGGGGAGCTTATATACCTTGAAATCTCCAGTTTTTAAATTTAATTTTCTTCAAATTAATTGTGGAAACCTCCGAAAATTTTCTTCCTAGATAGGATCTAGAAGTTTCTGACGAAGCTATATTAATATAAATATTATGTTTCTGGGCATTATACATCGTCATGTTTTCATCTAAAATACTTCCCTGTTTATACTCGTATTTCAAAATACAACATTTCGGAGACTGGATTGTGTCTCCCATCTTCAGGTAGAATCTACTCAGTTTGGACCACTTTTTATAGCTAGTCCTTATCTCCGGACACCTGATTCCTGCTCGAGAAATATTCATTCTAGTGTACTGAGGAATTTTGCTTTCGATAGAGCTTAACAACAGACTGCTTAGGCTATAAGATCAAAATTAAAAGTCATCAATATATTGCATTTCCTAATTATACTGTGTATTACGCACGGTCAGGGGTAGGTGGAGCAAATAATTTAGACTAAATTTAAAAAAATGGGACAAAGCCTTTAAAATGCACTAATTAACTTCATGAAGCAGAGTCCTTTTTGATACGCTGGTAGTTGTTCATCTAATTAAATTCCCCCACTTTTACTTAACCCGACATTTCATTGCCCCGTTCACAAGAGCCCGCCACTGGATCCTGTCCACACCCTAGTGCCCTTTCTTAGAGATTCATATTAATATTATACTCACATCTACGTCCAAGTGTTCCATTCAAGTTTTCCGACTAAAATTTTGTATGCATTTATCAGCTGTTTCATGTGCCCCACTTATCGTACTGTGAACTCTAAAAAGTGTACAGTAAAAATGTAAACTTATGTCAAGCGCAGGTGTACGCAAGACTAATGTGTTATTGCCAAAATAAGACGCTACGACAAATGTAGTGTGCCCATAAGACGTCCATAATTGATAACGTGTCGTAAGTGGCGCGGCGCTCGGTCGTGATGTACCCAGCCTAAACTAGTTTGACCTCAGTTCCATGCCTGCCCCACAACTGAAAATTGCAGGTGCAAGCTGTCTGTTCGAGACTCGCTGCGAACAAAACATCACACGAGCGACGCGGTAGCATGACATATTTGCCGCTACGTCAATACAAATGATATACTTCGAGACAGTGAACATAATTATTAGTCCGAGACGTATGTTCCTTTAGGCGACAGGTACAGGTATTAACTTCTACAGGTTGTTACAGAATATTCTTTCACCTGGCCTAACACTACGAGTATCTTAAATAAGTAGACAGTTCTCATAATCACTTTTAAAACTACATGTGTCAACCAGGTCGTGATAAAACGGCAATGAACCTTTGGGTTTCATATATGGCTGAGGAGTACTTGACTGCTGATCACAGTGGCCACGCGGTATAAGGCATGAACCAGGCCGCGCCATAGCTCAAGCGGTTAGTCGCTGGCTTCCCACCGCGGCGCCCCGGGTTCGATCCCGGGTCTGGTCAAGTTGGATTTGTGGTGGACAAAGTGGCGCTGGGGCAGGATTTCTCCGAGTACTTCGGTTTCCCCTGCCAATCTTCATTCCACCAATTGCTCCACAATCACCCTCACCTATCATCTGGGGCTGGTACAATAGGCCAGAAGTGGCCGCAGTACAAGGGACTTAGTCCCACCCCACTAGCAATAAAAGAAAAGGCATGAACCATCTTCGAACACTGGGATCGTGGGTTCGAATCCTATTTGAGGCATGGATGTCTGTGTGCGTTTATTATGTGTTTGTGTTCTGTGTGTATGTAGCGGCCTTGCCACGGGCTGATCCTCCGTCCAAGGAGTCCTACCGTCTGTGTATGGGATTCAGAAACTGAAAAAGCGGCCATGGTCCAACAAAGATCTTTAGAGCCGTAGATAGATAGATAGAGTGACAGTACTTGACTAACTGAACGACTTGTCAGTGTCTCTGCTCGTGGGAGTTCTCTGTCGCTACGAAATTGAACACTGTGAGGGCGAACACTGTCGGGAAAATAATGAAAGAATATTATATTGTCACGTCCTGGTAATGCGACAAGAAATCACTGGGTTCGGGATTAGACAAAGCTGTTTACTGGACAAATTGTTTACATTTGCAGTTACAGTCACTCAGAAATAGCGTCTTCCACACAATGCATCCTGACTAGTCTGTCGTCTTCTGGTTTTTACTTGAGCTTCTCTCTTCTGCTTTCAGCTCGTTAAAGGTAAATTTGTCCCTGTGCTTAACTAATTAAGCGCTACGCCATGAAGGCGAAGGGGGCAGTGGATGTATAGATCGATGTATTCTTGACTTCGGCACAAGATGGAGGTGAGTGGTCAGCTTCACGCCCCGGCCGCTTTACCCCCGGAGAAAGAGTCTCCAGTATCCATTGGATTGGAGGCTGGGTGGGCCCCAAAGCCTGTCTGGATGACGTGGAGAAGAGAAAATTCTTGATCCTATCTGGACTTGAACTCCGACCCCTTGGTCATCCAGCTCGTAGCCAGTCGCTATATCGACTACCCTATCGGTAGAATAGAAAAAGACATTTGCAAAAATTAAGAAAATTTCCACACTTGTTTAATAGAAAGTATGAATTGTGAGAAAACTTTCTCCAACAGGCCTATCGTCTGATGTGTATGTCATCAAAGTCAGAGTCACTTTACGAATGGCAATAGGTCCTCATTTCGGAACGTGAATTTTGATTGGCTGTCTCCTTCAGCTAAGGAGTGTTATTTCTGGGCTGAATGGCCGTTGTGTAATCCCATGTTGCATACTGAACCGTGTGGCACTCGTCAACAAATCCGGCTTACCCGCCCGCCTTCCCGCGCGGTTATGTTTTGTCAGCCTGCTTCTTGTCGAGCACCGCCTGTACACGTGCTCATCATTTTTTTCAAGAATACCCGTACATTTGGGGGCACTATGCTACAAGTCGGAAGGTCGCTGGATCGAATCCCGATGAGGTCATTGGATTTTTTCTTCAGTTTACCTGATCCTTCCAGCCACGCTATAGCCCTGGGGTCGACTCAGTCTCTAACGGAAATGAGTACCAGGAATATTCTTGGAATGTCCTTGGGGGTAAAGGGTGGCCGGCGCGTAAGACTGACAACCTTACCACCATCTACGAGCCAATTGTCTAGAAAATGTGGGAGCCTCGACGTCTCACAACCCTATGGGCCTCCATGGCCTGTTACAGGGATAGCTTTACTTTTTTTTTTACCCGTATATTTACTGACAGTTCTTGCCAAGTGCTGAAAAAGCAACTTATACGTCAGTTTCTAAATCGCGCCTAACGTTCCCGTGGCGAAATGTGAAGAATTCATTTCAAGGAGTAGAGCGATCTAATGACACGCCGTCTAGTCCCCCTTGATAAGCTTGTTCTCCCACATCTGGTCAAGAATTTCCCTGCCCGAAGATTCACTATCATCTCCGCAAGAGGTCACCACTGGTCCTTTTTATGAGCCACATGAATCTGTTCCACATCTCACACACTATTTCTTTTAGATCAGTTTTAATATTATTCTCCTATCTACGCCTATGTATCCCAAGTGATCAAGAAGAGTTAAATAATATTATAATAATAGTATATAGTTTATGACTTTCTTTGGTTTACATGTAGTGTTGATGTGTAGTGTAGAGTAGATTTGTTTCGCTCGCTCAAACACTGAGATCGTGGGTTCCAAGAGGCATGAATGTCTGCATTTATTCTGTACTTGTGCTGCCCTGTGTGTAGTTAGTGGCCTTGCGAAGGGACTGATCCCCGTCCAAAGAGTCCTACCACCTCGCTATAAGGCTCATAATTTTCATAGTAGTAGAAGTAGAAGTAGAGACGTGGAGTTAGCCTCACTTGTGTAAGGATATTCAATTTGGTATTGTTTGTGGATGACATATGAGTACGAAAGTTGGCAGGGTGCCCCAAACTTGGACCCAGCAGAATTGCACGTGGAGCTCTGTTTCTTCAGTTTAGTAACATGTGGGATATAAATTCTAAATTTTGGATACAATTACAGCTTTTATTTGCTCTTAACAGTAGAATGGTCTGTAACTTTATTTTGCATGTCCACTGTCTAATGAAAATTTAAATAATTAAGTTAGTAATTGGGTTATGGGCTGGACGACAGAGGAATCATGGTTCGATTCCCAGCAGACGCGGAGAATCTTCTCTCTTCAGAAGCACTAAGGCTTATACTGTCTCCAACGGAGCGGGTACTGGAGATAAGCGAACGGGGCCACATTTTCAAAGGATCTGTCATGTCTTTATATCACGATTTTGCCGTGCATCTTAGTGACGAGACAACAAGCTTTCTTAATTGCATGTGATGTTTAATGGGGCGATGATTGTGATTTAGGAATTCTGAAAGATATGAAAAGTTTCAAGGTACTGTCTCAGCGCATGTCTGGGCAAATTAGAAAAAATAAGAAACAGTTCAGTGTAGTTAGCCTTGAAGTTCGAAAATCGGACCGAGGACCTCCCCTTGTTACGCAGTGATCTAAAGGAACAGAATGTACATGTAGAGACATGGATGTGCGTTAAGGCATTGCACGCAGTGGGCTCGAGGAAGTGGGGGAGGGCGGGGCCCACATCAGGAAGCGCCACGTCTTGTTGATATGATAACGTGTGACGCAACCATACGTCCGGACGACAGGCTATCGGGGACGCCACTTGCAGAAGTCGTCAGTAGAAGTAACGAAAGTTGTGGAATATTCTGGATTTAACCGATTTAATTAAGCATCTTGATCTCTTCTCAGAGGGGACACTGTGCTACAAACCCGAAGGTCGCAGGTTTCATTCCCGATGATGTCAATGGATTTTTCAGTTGACCTACTCCTTCCAGCCACATTATGGCCCTGGGGTGGACTCGACCTCTAACAGAAGTGAGTACCAAGAATCTTCTTGAGGGTAAACGGCGGCCTGCGCGTATGGGAGCCTCGACGTCTCACAGCCATATGGACCTCCATAGCTTGTTACAGTGATAGCTTTATCTACTAACTGTTCTCAAAACAGTCTGCACATTATTTGAACGATTTCATACCTCTATATGTGCATTGATATTTTTCTCTTCACTGTAATACCCAGAACGCCGATCACGGTGGCCGCGCGGTCTAACATATGTAACGTCTTCGCCCGCTGGAACAGTGGGATAATGGGTTCGAATCCACTCGAGGCATGGATTTCTGTTTGCATTTATTCTGTGTTTGTGTTGTTCTCTATATGGGTAGCAGCCTTTCGACGGCCTGATCCTCCGTCCAAGGAGACCTACCGACTATGTATAGACTGAGAAATTGAAAAGGGCTGTAGAGCCATAGATAGATGATGCCCAGAACGTCTTTGGGGTATCTTACCAGCTATTGAGTGCATGCGGCTCTTTCTCTGATGGTAAGTAAGCCTTCGCATAGTTACCTTGTCGTGATGCTTCCGGACAAGGAAACTTTACATTACCTGCTACTCAGGAAGGGCTTGAAGTACACTCGATACAAAAGATCTCCGAGGCTGAGGCACTTCACGGAAAGGACAGGGAGAATAAGAGGGAGAACAAGGAAGAATTGGGGCACGCGGTAGCGTAGTGGTTGAGGTGCTACAAGCCGGAAGGTCGCGGGTTCAAATCCCGATGAGGTCATTGGATTTTTTTCAGTTGACCTAATCCTTCCAGCCGCACTATGGCCCTTGGGTCGACTCAGCCTCTAACAGAAATGAGTACCAGGAATTAAATACTTTTCCTGGGGAGTAAAGCGCGGCCGGCGCGTAAGGCTGACAACCTTACCGCTATCTTTGAGCCGATTGTCTAAAGAAAATGTGGGACCCTCAACGTCTCACAGCCCTGTGGGCCTTCACGGCCTGATACAGGGATAGCTTTACTTACAAGGAAGAACTGGGTTCTCTCCGTATGTTCTATCGCTTGGCGGTTTTAATCTTCTTCACCGTTTCTGGTTGGGCAACCCACGTTTGAGTTTTGTAACGGTCAACGAAGCCAGGAGATATTTTGCTACATGCGTATGTAACCGGCTTCAAATTACGGTTTGGGTGAATTTTGCCACATGTATGTTAAAGCAGTACTACAATAAGATGATGAACTCCACTGCTCTGAATAGTCATTGAATATTCAATAGTAGTTCGGTCGGGAGATTCTAACTTTCAGGAAATCGGGAGGTTAAATGTCATGTTCATAAATAAAACCGTCATTGAACCCTATATTGAAAGCGGCAAATCCAATCCGCACCTTTATATTATATTTATCTAATATCAATTTTAATAATTGCCTGCGGTAAACACAGCTCAATAATAGAATGTTTTCTATGTGGTCCGTTCCGCGACCGTTGCTATGCAATGGTGCGGTAAGCACGCCTAAAACAACACGGGACAATAGAAGATGTTATTTTCCATGGTTATGAAAAAGAATTCGATTGAGCGGCATAGAATAGAGAGTCGTGTTTCGAGACACCAGCCTGCCAGGATATGATCTTTGGAGCAGAGGAATTGAATTGAGTCGAGTCTTTGGAACAGACAGTTGCAGGATAATGGCAAGAAAGGAATTAAGCGGTGAAAAGAAGACTTCATGTGTGATTTCTAGTTTCAACTAGACCGTAACAAATCCGTTGCCAGGATACGACTAGTGAAGACTGAGAACCATAGTGCGTGTGTAACGGTGAACTGTAAAGTGTGTAGAATAGCGATAGCGCTGTATTACCTGTAGCACCGAGTTTCGAATGTATAAAGCCCAATAAGTACAATCATCCAATCTAAAACCCGTCTTATTATAAGTCACCCCTACACGTGACAATACCTTCCTCTCTGTATCTGGGCCTCTTGTGTTCTTCCTTCCATTCGAGTTTTTCTACAGAAAATTCATATGCGTTTTTAATTTCCCTCATGCCTGCCGCGAAGGATAATTGACATACACCGTTATTGATCAGATGTTCTTCTTTCGTCTGATAAGGATAAATGCAGAGGAAAGAGAGCGCCATGGGAGAGTATATACTTCAAGAAAGGCTCTGATTCAGATGAGAAATATTGTACAGTATTTTTACATTATTTTCATTGAATTTGTTATAAGCCTATTACCCTTTAAATTTGACGGGATAATTAAATTGCGTTTGAGTGAAACCTGAAGTGACAGCAGGATGGAGAAAACTTCATAATGAGGAGCTTCATAACTTGTACTTTTATCCAAGTATAATTAGAATGATCAAGTCAAGGAAGATGAGATGGACAGGGCATGTAGCACGAATGGGGGAGGCGAGGCATGCATATAGGATATTGGTGGGAAAGCCAGAAGGAAAGAGACCACTGTGAAGACCAAGGTGTAGGTGGGTGGACAATATTAAAATGGATCTTAGAGAGTTAGGAGGGGATGGTATGGATTGGATTGATCTGGCTCAGGATAGAGACCATCGGGGGGCTCTTGTGAACACGGTAATGAACCTTCGGGTTCCATAAAATGCTGGGAAACTCTTGAGTGGCTGCAGAATTGGCGGGTTCTCAAGAAGGGCTCAGCTCCATAAGTAAGTCGAGTGAAACCTGTAGTAAAGTTGATACACGTGTATGTAAGTCTAGCTGCTTGTCTGACGCATTTCCTATTCAGAAAATTCCAAAGTGAAGATACTTTATCGTTTCTTTTCAATTTTCCTGTGGAATACGCCAATAGGAATTTTCAAAGAAATCAGAAGATTTTAAAATTTAACTGGAAACATGGCTTTTGATCGATGGTAATGATGTTACTTTATTGGGAAAAATAATCTATAGCCTAATGGCCTAAGAAACATACAGATATTCACCGTTATTTGTAGGCCTTGATCTTATACAAGATCCAATTCAGTAAAGTTTTCGAACCAAATTTTGGTACTCATTTCTTCATTCACCAGTCCGTTCTATGTATCAGTCCATTGCAGCCTTAGTTAGTTAATCACTTCAGCATTTTACTTGACGTTTTAATTTCAGTGTCTGCCTTGGCTCAAAAAAAGATAATATTTTCGTACTAATATGAAACACTGACTAGAATTATAAATAATCTGATAACAGAATTTTTGTTTAGTATTCTTTTTTTTTGTCATTTGCTGATTCTACCTTTACTAATTACCATGTACCATTATTCATTAGGACTGGTGTTTAAATTACGAGTGAAAAATTGCATCAGAGTGTAAGCACTTCACACGACTTAGAGTGTACCAAGCCCATGTATGAACAGAGTATGCTAAGCCGTTGCACTATAAGCCCTTCAGACAATTTTCTAACTTGGAGATAAACCACTTCGATCCTAAGGGAGCCGAGTGCCCGAAAGGCTTGTCGGTATTCGGCGTCTGATTTGAAATCTCAAATCACAATCCGCCTGTCTGTTTCTTGCAGCCTTGTGCTTGCTATTAAATGTGTATGGTCACTCTGTGCCACGTTTATTATAAAACCCAGTCATTATCGTCCCTGTTCCCGAAATAATGAACTGTAATTACACTCTAAACAGAGAGATGTTGATCGTTAGCGCTCACAACTCTATTTGTCAGTGACAGAACACGACCGCAGCAAGCCAAACACCCACTGGCTTACGGTAAATTGTGTTACCAATAACAGACTTTCTCTAGAGTGTACTGCGAATTGCAAGTGCTCTCTGTGTGTATGTCCCCCCTCACCCCTACCGTTGCTAGGTTACGGCTCGGTAAATATGCTCCAGCGGCAACGAATACACAATAGAAGAACTGTAAGTTATGTTTCGTATGCGGTCTGTATATTATGAAATACTCCATATGCAGTGAAAATAAATGAGGCAATTCTTTCTTCCCATAACTTCTTGATTTAATGTCAACATCTCCTAACACAAAAGTCAAGTGGTGCTTAAATTACATATAAAACTAGATTATATGGTAAATTTCCCATTCCTAACCTTGTTTCGATTTAATAAGTTTACCTTAAACTTTCCCTTAATTCGGTTTGTAAATTTATGAGCAAATTATTAGAAAAATTGATTTTGGATGTTTAAGACAATTTTTAGGCTGTTTCGCTGTCACTGTTTGTTTTGTTTTAGCCGAATGGTTTTTGTAAGGAAGATGCGATGTTTTTTTTTTGTGTGGTAGAATTTTAAATATTACTCATGGAACTGAGCCCTTCTTGAGGAGAAGCCAAATCTGCAGCTACTCAAGAATTTCCCAGCATTTTATGAACCCGAAAGTTCATTATCGTGTTCACAAGAAGCCTCCACTGGTCCCTATCCATAGCCAGATCAATCCAATCCATCCCATCCTATCTCTCTAAGATCCATTCTAATATTGTCCACCCATCTACACCTTGGTCTTCACAGTGGTCTCTTTCCTTCTGGCTTTCCCACCAATATTCTATATGCATTCCTCTTCTCCCCAATCTTGTTAATATTATTAAATAATGATTGAGAGAGTTAAACTGTTACTCAAGCGCCCTGGAAAAGGATTAAGAAAAACCATGTACACGTACTACCTCAATTGATAGTAGATCCCTTGTCGTTCACTCTTAGTATTTTGTGGCAACATTTTCATATGGGTCGACTATATTCAGCTCGTGTCCTAAAAAAACATCAAAATATACATGTATGTGTTAGAGCAATAATTGACTAGTGACAGTTAGGCACTGTTCAGCATCCTGCCAGGAAACACTATAGATAAGTGTTAAACGCCATAATTCTATAATGAATAACTTCCGCCTTCACATTTCTCCATCGCATTAAGTGTCTTTGCTGCTGTCTGATAAATTTAATGGTCGCGACTTCATGACCGCTCTTGTTTTGAAATTGAGCATTTTCCTCAGCCATGTCAAGTAAGTTCTTAGAGAATAAAATAGTTGCTTGATCCGTCTCATAATTATAGATTTATCAAAATTCACATTCGTACTGTTTATCTGCCATTCACACATAATTTCCGCAGGAAGCGCAGATTAATATTTTGGCGTTAAAAAATTTGCTTATTGGGGGCGTGGAGTCCAATTGGGTCCATTCGGCACGGCGGCCACTGATTGGCCTATTTCAGCCTGCCCCGGGTGATTATGACGTTGGAGAATTTGGTGGAATGAAGATTGGCAGGGGAAACCGAAGTACTCGGAGAAAACTCGCCCCAGCGCCACTTTATCCACCACAAAACCCACTTGACCAGACCCGGGATCGAATCCGGGCCGCCGAGGTGGGAAGCCAGCCACTAACCGCTTGAGCTATGGCGCGGCCAGTATTTTGGCGTTTATTTCGACCCATCGAAGCACAGTGGATACTGAATGTGTCGCCTGCTTTAACATTAATTGCACACGGAGATCATTTGTGTTTTCCGTATGATTCGAGTCCCGATGAGGTAGTTTTTCAATTGACCCAATCGTTTCAGCCGCACTATATGCGACTCAGCCTCTAACAGAAATGTGTACCGGGAATCTTCCTGGGGGGTAAAGGGCAACCGGCGAGTAAGGCTGACAACCTTTACCGCAATCTGTGAGGAGATTGTCTAGACAAAATGTGGGAGCTTCGACGCCTCACAACCCTATGGGCCTTCACGGTCTGTTACAGGAATAGCTTTTACCTTTTATTGTGTATTTATTAAGTACATGTTCTATATATGTACATCAAGAGATGTGGATAAAAGAGCGTTCCCTATATTACAACTTTAATGAAACAGATTTCCCTCTTCTTAAGTTTATACGTGGGTCCTACACGTTTTAGACAGAATAAAAATTTCGTGAAATGTTGTACTGAGAATGCCATTGGAGGCACTTTAGTAAAGTCAGTATGGTGACACATCTGTATCTGAACGGACTACAAATATGGAACACATCAATTTCCAATTGTTTGAAATCATAAAATAGCAAAAAGCCAACAGAAAGTTGTTTTTGATGACTGCTGGTTCTTAATACTAAGAGAAGGAATGTATGAAGGGTAGGCCTCCTCGGCCCTTGCACCGCGACCTACAGTGGTCTGCTGGTTCTTAATACTAAGAGAAGGAATGTATGAAGGGTAGGCCTCCTCGGCCCTTGCACCGCGACCTACAGTGGTCTGCTGGTTCTTAATACTAAGAGAAGGAATGTATGAAGGGTAGGCCTCCTCGGCCCTTGCACCGCGACCTACAGTGGTCTGCTGGTTCTTAATACTAAGAGAAGGAATGTATGAAGGGTAGGCCTCCTCGGCCCTTGCACCGCGACCTACAGTGGTCTGCTGGTTCTTAATACTAAGAGAAGGAATGTATGAAGGGTAGGCCTCCTCGGCCCTTGCACCGCGACCTACAGTGGTCTGCTGGTTCTTAATAACAAGAGAAACTACGAACTAAGTGCTGAACCGAGGAGTACAAGCTGGAGAGGTCAGGTTGCTGGGAGGGATGGGAAGCCTATAAAATGGCAGATATATGTCAGTAGCGAGTTTCTTTGACAGTTTTATTCAGTCCATTGTGTTAGTACCATTCTGTTGTATAGCATGCCAGAAGGAAATCATATTTCTAGGCAAATATAGAGACCTCGGAGCTGTTAAAATAAATAAGAGACACAGTGGCATAGGTGGTTGAGGCATATGCTACAAGCTTAAAAGGTGTGGGTTCGATTCCCGATGAGGTCATTGAATTTTTCAATTGACCTATTCCTTCCAGCCGCGTTAGCTCCCTGGGGTCGACTCAGCCTCTCACAGAAACGAGTACCAGGAATTTTCCTGGGGGGGGGGGGGAACTGTCAACCTCACCGCCATCTGTGAGCCGATTGTCCAGAAAATGTGGAAGCCTTATCCTATCTTAACCCTGTGGACCTCCACGGCTTGTTACAGGGGTAGGTTTACCTTAATGTATTGATATTGAAGTGATCGGCTGTTGGTTGGGCCACTGGAGTTCTGATTCCAGTAGGAGCAGGTATGCCAGCTTTGGCCATTTTCGGACCTCTTCTGGAAATCTTCCAGTTTCTTTTCCAGTGGGGATAAACAGCCTGGAAGGGAAAGTGAACACTTGCCAAATATAAGACCGAGATTTACCTATACTGACTTCATAAGCTTTCATTGTTTGCTGTTCCGGTACGGGGACAGCTTCTTGCATTCATGCTTGTTCCCTTTAAGTGGCATAATGAATCACGTGTACACAGAAATTATCTCGAAGTCTTATGCGCAGTGTATGGCCATCCTGGGCTCTTCTCTTTGAGAAATTCTGTGTTTTTTTTTATCAGTAATCTGTCAGACGACAGGTCCACAGTCTCTCCCAAAACAGTTTCTCCACTTAATGCGATCTAGAGCTTTCTCCTTCAAATGAGAATATCCTCTTCTGTCCCCAAGGTCATCCAGCATCTTCTTACGTCTTCTGGTTCGCATACATGGTGTCTCTGTGTCTGGAAAGAGACTATCCAGGAAAAGTGNTGATACAATCCAGACCTTCAAACAGACAATCCACTAAAAGCAACCGTGGTTATTAAAATGCCTGTTTTCTTTTTTTGAGTTCATGACCCCAGAATTACTCAGCGACAGATGTCACGGAGACGTGTGTTTTCCTTGCCAGCAGACACCCGCAACTGATTCGTGTACATTATATTTTCTTGATATATATATCATGGCACCAGCTGAGGACACACATAACTTCTTCAATGGACAGATAGGACTAATGCATTCGCGTTTATAATAGATGTGCCTGCCCCGACGAGAGATAGACCTATTCAAGATGCCGAAAACATTCCTGAAGGCAAACGATTCATCAAGCGTAGGTGCGTTTCAGTAATGCATTCTCAAGGCTGCACTCTCTGAAAGTAGATTCAGTTTGTTTCGTCGCATGTAACAGTCGAAGCAGTGATCATCAACTAGTGATCAGTACTCCTGGCCCACGAGTTCTAGTTTTTCCCCCCACCTTGGCACTACAGCCCCAGTGGGCCTAGGCCTACCTCCATGAACTTCTCCGTTCACTTCGGTTTTTCTAGATCTTACACATTCGGTAGGACTCCTTGGGCGGGTGATCAGCTCGTCACAAGGCCTCTACCTGTACACAAACACAGAAAAACGCGCACACACAAACTAACATCATGCCCTGAGTGGGATTCGAACACACGATCCCGGTTTCCAAGCGAGCGAAGACAGTACATGCCTTAGACCGCTCGGCTACCGTGACCGGCTACGAGTTCTAGTCAGCGTTATAATATTTGTATTTACTGTCATGGGTCTAAAGATGGCTATTTTACATCTACCTACCGCCTGCTTTCACGCTGATATCTTACGTTGCTTATTCTTCTGTCCTGAAGATGGAGGCGATATTTTACCCCGAAACATCGTTTGACTTTCAACGGACTACAGGACATTTTATTCCTGAAGCTAGTATTTTTCATCTACTTTTTAAGTTCCTCTTATGCGGGTAAATAATTTGTGTTCCACACCGAGTACTTGCTGTTTGATTGATCCGTGTCCTTACTTTGCGGCTTACACAGAGACGTGACCAGCCGAGCGTTGCGGAGGATTACACGGGGTTTCGTTATGTCAGCGTATCATTTAACATTGCCTTTGGAGGAAGATAGATAGGCACTAGTTCTATGTATTGAGCCCAACAGAAGAGACTCTTCACCTTATGACAGCCCAGTCTCCGCAACGCCTTTTCAAGTAAACATTATGAGTATGGATAATGTCCAGAAAATTTATCACTATGGAAAAAGTAAAGTTGTCCCTGTGCTTAACTAATTAAGCACTACGCCATGAAGGCGTATGGGGGAGTGGATGTATAGATCCACATTTCCTTGATTTCGGCACTAGCTGGAGATGAGTGGTTAGCTACACGTCCCGGCCGCTTTACCCCCGGGGAAAGAGTCCCCGGTACCCATTGGATACGAGTCTCCAATACCGGTCTGGACGACGTGGAGAAAAAATTCTTGACCCTACCTGGACTCGAGCTAGGATCCCTCGGTCGTCCAGCCCGTAGCCAGTCACTATACCGTCTACGCTATCCTGATTCCCAATTGATCACTATAAATACGCTTTTGTTTAAAGTGTTACGTATGGAGCGTGCGCACTGGTGGCTATGTTACTCCCCTTCGCTGCTTGCAGAAAACACAGAAATATGTTTATCGCTTGTAAGCTAATAAGGTTTTCACAAGGTTGAAGATTCATATTGTGGCCTTCTAGTATCATGTAGTCTGGTAGATGGTTAAACATTTAGGAGCAATATACTACCTCAATCTTCTGCCCTGAAGATGTAGGCGATATATTCTTCCGAAATATTGGTACGAACTTGGCAGAATACACGAGGCCGTGCTCAGGCGGTTAGTCGCCAATTCGAGCCCGGGTCAGTTCATATCGGACTTGTGGTGGACAAAGTGGCACTGGGGCAGGTTTTTCTCCGAATACTTTCCAGTTTGCATTCCACCAATTGCTCCACAATCACCCTCACCTATCATCTGGGGCTGGTACAATAGGCCAAACAGTGGCCGCAGTACCAAATGGACTTAGTCTCACCCCATGAGGAAAGAAGTAACAGAATACACGCCGTCGTAATCCAGGAAGCCACAGTAGGAATGCTAATCATTCCAGTTGAACCATAGTCGCAGTTCTCTCAGGTCAAGCCACTGCAGCTTTTCGAGCTAACCGCGATGCTAAAACCGGTCGAATAAATGGTCATCAGTATTTCTGTAAACGGAGAATGCGTAGCGTTTTGTGAAATATTCTGCCATTCGTCATAACCAAATGTTGTGATGTAATGTTCGGCTGCCCCCAATGTTAGATTCAATCTGAGGGCCGGCCGTCTTGACTGTCATATATCCTTCGCTTAGTGGGAGTTGGAGTCCAACTGGGTCCACTCGGCACGGCGGCTACTAATTGGCCTATTGTACCTGCCCCGGGTGATTATGNTGATACAATCCAGACCTTCAAACAGACAATCCACTAAAAGCAACCGTGGTTATTAAAATGCCTGTTTTCTTTTTTTGAGTTCATGACCCCAGAATTACTCAGCGACAGATGTCACGGAGACGTGTGTTTTCCTTGCCAGCAGACACCCGCAACTGATTCGTGTACATTATATTTTCTTGATATATATATCATGGCACCAGCTGAGGACACACATAACTTCTTCAATGGACAGATAGGACTAATGCATTCGCGTTTATAATAGATGTGCCTGCCCCGACGAGAGATAGACCTATTCAAGATGCCGAAAACATTCCTGAAGGCAAACGATTCATCAAGCGTAGGTGCGTTTCAGTAATGCATTCTCAAGGCTGCACTCTCTGAAAGTAGATTCAGTTTGTTTCGTCGCATGTAACAGTCGAAGCAGTGATCATCAACTAGTGATCAGTACTCCTGGCCCACGAGTTCTAGTTTTTCTTTTTTCCTTGGCACTACAGCCCCAGTGGGCCTAGGCCTACCTCCATGAACTTCTCCGTTCACTTCGGTTTTTCTAGATCTTACACATTCGGTAGGACTCCTTGGGCGGGTGATCAGCTCGTCACAAGGCCTCTACCTGTACACAAACACAGAAAAACGCGCACACACAAACTAACATCATGCCCTGAGTGGGATTCGAACACACGATCCCGGTTTCCAAGCGAGCGAAGACAGTACATGCCTTAGACCGCTCGGCTACCGTGACCGGCTACGAGTTCTAGTCAGCGTTATAATATTTGTATTTACTGTCATGGGTCTAAAGATGGCTATTTTACATCTACCTACCGCCTGCTTTCACGCTGATATCTTACGTTGCTTATTCTTCTGTCCTGAAGATGGAGGCGATATTTTACCCCGAAACATCGTTTGACTTTCAACGGACTACACGACATTTTATTCCTGAAGCTAGTATTTTTCATCTACTTTTTAAGTTCCTCTTATGCGGGTAAATAATTTGTGTTCCACACCGAGTACTTGCTGTTTGATTGATCCGTGTCCTTACTTTGCGGCTTACACAGAGACGTGACCAGCCGAGCGTTGCGGAGGATTACACGGGGTTTCGTTATGTCAGCGTATCATTTAACATTGCCTTTGGAGGAAGATAGATAGGCACTAGTTCTATGTATTGAGCCCAACAGAAGAGACTCTTCACCTTATGACAGCCCAGTCTCCGTCCCCAACGCCTTTTCAAGTAAACATTATGAGTATGGATAATGTCCAGAAAATTTATCACTATGGAAAAAGTAAAGTTGTCCCTGTGCTTAACTAATTAAGCACTACGCCATGAAGGCGTATGGGGGAGTGGATGTATAGATCCACATTTCCTTGATTTCGGCACTAGCTGGAGATGAGTGGTTAGCTACACGTCCCGGCCGCTTTACCCCCGGGGAAAGAGTCCCCGGTACCCATTGGATAGGAGTCTCCAATACCGGTCTGGACGACGTGGAGAAAAAATTCTTGACCCTACCTGGACTCGAGCTAGGATCCCTCGGTTGTCCAGCCCGTAGCCAGTCACTATACCGTCTACGCTATCCCGACTCCCAATTGATCACTATAAATACGCTTTTGTTTAAAGTGTTACGTATGGAGCGTGCGCACTGGTGGCTATGTTACTCCCCTTCGCTGCTTGCAGAAAACACAGAAATATGTTTATCGCTTGTAAGCTAATAAGGTTTTCACAAGGTTGAAGATTCATATTGTGGCCTTCTAGTATCATGTAGTCTGGTAGATGATTAAACATTTAGGAGCAATATACTACCTCAATCTTCTGCCCTGAAGATGTAGGCGATATATTCTTCCGAAATATTGGTACGAACTTGGCAGAATACACGAGGCCGTGCTCAGGCGGTTAGTCGCCAATTCGAGCCCGGGTCAGTTCATATCGGACTTGTGGTGGACAAAGTGGCACTGGGGCAGGTTTTTCTCCGAATACTTTCCAGTTTGCATTCCACCAATTGCTCCACAATCACCCTCACCTATCATCTGGGGCTGGTACAATAGGCCAAACAGTGGCCGCAGTGCCAAATGGACTTAGTCTCACCCCATGAGGAAAGAAGTAACAGAATACACGCCGTCGTAATCCAGGAAGCCACAGTAGGAATGCTAATCATTCCAGTTGAACCATAGTCGCAGTTCTCTCAGGTCAAGCCACTGCAGCTTTTCGAGCTAACCGCGATGCTAAAACCGGTCGAATAAATGGTCATCAGTATTTCTGTAAACGGAGAATGCGTAGCGTTTTGTGAAATATTCTGCCATTCGTCATAACCAAATGTTGTGATGTAATGTTCGGCTGCCCCCAATGTTAGATTCAATCTGAGGGCCGGCCGTCTTGACTGTCATATATCCTTCGCTTAGTGGGAGTTGGAGTCCAACTGGGTCCACTCGGCACGGCGGCTACTAATTGGCCTATTGTACCTGCCCCGGGTGATTATGGATAATTTGGTGGAATGAAGATTGTTAATAGAAACCGAAGTACTCGGAGAAAACCCGCCCCAGCGCTACTTTGCCCATCACAAATCCCACTTGATCAGACCCGGGCTCGAACCAGGGCCGCCGCGGTGGGAAGCCAGCGACTAACTGCTTGAGCTATGGCGCGGCCCCGTCATATATCATAGTTTTACTTTAGTTCTCCCAGACGATACGTAACCTGACACCGCCCTTAGATACATTAAGTATCCTCCTCCTCCTCCTCCTCCTCTACCTTTTGTATTAGGCCCTCTTGCCCCCTTCGCATCAGATGTAACCTGGAAATCTGGATCTTACAGACAGTCGGTAGGACTCCATGGGCGGAGAACCTAAATCAAGAAATATGAAATTAAGACATGCCAGAAGGTCGTGTGATGAAGCGCCTGCTGTCTGCGGCAAGCAACCTGCCTCGTGTTCGTGTCTGAGAAGTTGCGGCTATTCCAGTGAATGTGTTTGCGGGCATGTTGCATAGTTTTTGTGTTAGTCGATTGGTAATACGTCGTTACTGTTCCGTAATAATGGCAGACTTAGGAGTACTACTACTACTACTACTACTACTAACTGTTTTTGCTGTAATTGTTTTGTTATAGTTGTAGTAGTAGTGGCGGTGGTGGTGGTAGAAGTTGGAGTAGTAGTAGTAGTAGTAAATAATGATTGGTTTCATATAAGCGGATGGAGTGATATCTGCCGTTATATGGAGTTGAAGGGCACATTAACTCATTCGCTTCACGTTTTGCGTAATACCACTATTTCCTGTAAAATACACGGCAAGAAAAGTCGCGGCATTTTAGGCCGTAATTATAATGTAAGAATTTGATCATAAAGGGGCGTTATGTTAAGGGCTAGTTAAGGTGTACCCCTAGGTTGTTAAATATTGTTCACGATTAATCAAACCATTGACCTTCTCGTTGAAAATTATAGTTTTTTGTTTGTATTCAGAAAATTATATTGTATATTTTAAAAATTTGACTACCCTTGATTGCTTCATGGCGGATAACACATTACATGACCCATTATTATGAATAACTTAATAATAAAAGGTGCTACAGTGTTCTTACCTAATATTAACATGGGCGTAGAATACGATATTTATCGCAGGGATGTAGGAAAATCCATCACCATTAACCAGATTATACGGTGATCAGAAAATAGGTAAACGATGGGTTCAAAGGAAGACACAGATGCATTCGAGTCCTAAGATTTATTATTCCGGCAAAAGTTTCGACATGCTACATAGAATCTTCCACGAATGCTGTATACCAATCGCAGGCCACAGCAAGTCACACATCTTAGCGATCTTACCAAGAATCTCCATAACTGTGAATATCGTTCTGAAACATCATTAGCAGGCGTAGCTGCAAAACGAATTGTATATATACATAATGAAGTGTACAGGAAAGAGAGAACTTCGAAGACTAGACGTAATTCGCATAGTGGAGGGTGGAGTCCAGCTGGGTCCACTCGGCACATCGGCCACTGATTGGCCTAATGTACGTACCTCGGGTGATTATGATGCTGGAGAATTTGGTGGAATGAAGATTGAGAAGGGGAACCGAAGTATTCGGAGAAAACCTGCCCCAGCGCCACTTTGTCCACCACAAATCCCACTTGACCAGACCTGGGATCGAACCCGGGCCGGCACGGTGGGAAGCCAGCGACTAACCGCTTGAGCTATGGCGCGGCCTAAAACTAGACGTAAGTCGGAGGATATTGTTAAAATTGATCTTAGAGTGATAGGATGGGGTGGTATGGATTGGATTGATCTGGCTGAGAATAGGGATCAGTGGGGGACTCTTGGAAACACTGTAACCCCCAAACTGTACAACTAAAAGAATATATTCGTGGGAAAATTGCAAATATTCCTGCAGAACAGCTTCTAAGGGTAAATCAGAAACTCTTACGCCGCTGCGAGGAAAGTGTGCGTGTAGGCGGACGGCAGTTTCAACACCAGTGATTTGTGAATTGTAACTACGAACGCTATCGGCCAACAGGCATATTGATTCATCGGCAAAATTCGCATGCACCTCGCAGCCTCCGGTGTACCAGTCTCCGTGAAGCGCAGAGCCGTGAACCGGTCAACAAACGTAAGAACCTCTCGTATATAAGTACTGCATATGATTAAAGAAAATATTAAATATTCGAATTCCATCTTGATTTAGGTAGAATTCAACGATTATACTAAAACTTGATTGGGTTAGGACGAAATATATTGCTTAAACACCTATACGTCCTTTTTGACCAGTCTAACCTGAGATGTGTGGATTGATGTATTACTCATGTGTTCGGATCTCCATGCGATGTCTTATTCGCTTTGTTTTCTTGCGAACTCAGCCGTTACTGTAACGTAGGTACTAAGTTAATACTCATGAGGTCTCTATTACGAACTACGTGGAATAGAGACCTTCTCGTGAATGTGATAGTCGCTTAGCTGGTCAAGAAATTCCTCTTCCCCCTATTTTATCGATCCGAATTCACGAGAGCCCTCCACGGGACCTTGTGCTGAAACAGACTAATCCAGTCAACATTCTGGCATCCTGCTTCTGTAGGATCCGTTTAATGTTAAGGCGCGTCCACATTATTCGTGCTCGTGTGACTCGCTATGCTCGCGAGTAATGTGGACGATATGACAAGTCACGAGACAAACAAATTTTTAATCTTTAATTTAAAAACTATAGCCAGTAAATTAAAATACCATTACAACCTATAGACACTACGAGTAAATATACGGATCCTCACGCGCCGAAGCCTGGCGAGCAACTGAAGTTGTGTGGACGAAGATTTACGAGCACAAGTAAAAGCCAGACGAATCTACCGACGACTTCAAGCCTGGCGAGCACGAGCACGAACACGAGTAATGTGGACGCGCCTTTATGCTCAAACATTCTTAGATATCATAAGTGGTCTCTTTCCTTTGGCTTTCCTATTAAGATATTTTCCTTCGGGTTTTGCTGTAATTGGTTAATGCCTTTCTTGTCTCTTAATTTGTAGTGTTTTATTACATATATATGATACTCCTTGGTGCATTCGCCATTATAATATCAGCTGACTATGGTACTCGTTTGCAGACTGGAATAACATTTAATCAAGGTGTGGTAGACCTGTGTTGTTATGAGTGCAAGCAGTAAAACTAACTCGAATTCTTACCAGTTGCTTTCAGAATGAAGGTCCTTAATCTTTATGGAATGGAGTGGAATTACTCGTATTATAGCCATGAAATGAAAAGACCATTGTTCTTCGTTACTTAAATTGTTAAAGATAAGACTTTAGAAAGCTGGGTTTATTTTGCAGTTGGGAGTGTGAATCGTTCAACATTTCGTATTTAATTTTCACGTATTTTTACTGCCTGTATATGAGTTCCATAGACCGACTCTGTGGACTAGTGGTCAGTTCCTGCCTGCAGATCCAGAATTCCCGGCTGCGATTTCCAGCGCTACCAGATTTTTTCTGATAAGTGGGTCTGGAACGGGGTCCGTTCAGCATCGTGAGGATAATTAAGAGGCTACTTGAATGGAAAAGTAACGGCTCCGGTCTATAAAACTGAAATTAACGGCTGTGGGGATCCGTTGCGCTGACCACGCGGCACCCTCTATCCGCAAATTTGGCACTAACTTCGCCGACAGTCGGAGGTCGCTCGGTCGGCATAGTTCGCTTGCGGACTACAGGCCACGGAGATCATGCGTTCCATAAAATACTATTACATGGCATCGTTTCTGTGCCAAAGTATGTTAAAATCAGGTCAGGATAAATATTATGTATCTACTATATAATAAATTTGTTTTCCTTTGGAATTTATTATGATACACGTAGACCTACAAACACGTCATTAAATAAGATTACGTGTTGCATGAAGTCCTCTACTATAAAATAGACTAGGTGCAGTTGTCGAGATGCTTCATGACCTGTTGGTTCAGACTGAAGAGCAATGCGGAGAATTTTGAAGCGTTATGTGCGTGCGTGTGTACGAGGCGACGTGTCTAACAGTCTGCCCGATGTAATAAGATGGATGAAAGGAGGTGGAAGCGTGAGAACAAATAATAAACGAGGAAGAGGGGTCACTCGAGAACATTCTTAAGTTGACCCTTTCAAGATGTCTACCGTATGTTCCCTTGATAAGAGGAACCTTGCGATACGAAGGCTCCCATTTCTCAGTGTCCGAATTTCGAATATTTACATTCCTGTGCAGATTGACCCGTTGTGTATTAAAGCAGGCGTAGCCGTCTGCTTTAGCAACTAACACTGTTCTATTCATGGGAAAATGGGACGGCAACTGTGTAAACTCAGTAGTCATTTTAAGACTTTTAGGAATGGACTACAATCTCAGTGTTCTCAGAAGTTTAATTTTTAGATACTTGGTTGCCTATCCTCTTACTTCCTTTTCTACCAATTTTCTTTCATCGTCAGAAACTCGGAGCTTGCGGCTCGCCAAATAATGTAACTTAGAAATAACTCGCTAGTATTAATTACTACTCGTATATATGAGAACCACGGTTTGTGTCTGTATGTACCGGCCTCCATTCGGAAACTTCCACCGAAGTATTTTCATACTGTGTATGATTTAGGCAAGGGCACGCAAAGGAAACTGGCAACCACAACGCAACTGCAATTTACGACAGTTGTTATCAGCCTGAATTGAATACATGTTACTGAATGGACCAACGCAAATTGAGGAAACTGCATTGCCGTTTCCTCAATTTGCGCTTTTCCTTTCAGTTACATGTGTTCAACTCAGGCTGATAACAGTTCTCGGAAATTGCGGTTGCGTTGTGGTTGCCAGTTTCCTTGGTGTGCATTCGCCCTTAGACCTACATTTTTACTCTTCAATCCAATTACATCAAATCATTGTTAATTTACATTAGAACACTTCTGTAAGCGTGAGCCACATTCTAGATAGAGGGGCTAGGAAGTATAGTATTTCAGTATTGTAGCATGTAGGGCCATTTCTAAATGATGACTGTGTAAACAACGGCCTTTGCTACGCAATGACACAACAGATTCCTAACAGGCACAAATGGACTGCCTGGGAAGCGGTGATCTGTACGCGATCCGTGCGACAACTACGTGATCCAACAATAGAAGAGCTATTGGGAGAGGTTTTCCGTGCGATCCGTGCCGAGATGTTATAAGCAGGACAAGTCTAGAATTTAGTTAGATGTCAGAAAGTCGCCGGCCAGTAAGAGAATTTTGAATAATTTCTGTTATATCTTCTGATACCTCCATAACTGAATGTCAATTCTCTAACAAGGTGGAGCAAAGGTTTTCTTGAAAAGCTGATAGTTCTTCAGTTCCTCAAGAACTTGCTATCAGTTCTTGAAACTCGAAGGTTTATTGTCACGTTCAACAGAATTCGCTACTGGACCCTCATATGGATTGGATTCAACAGCTGAACTGTATTCATTTTAACCCACTGTACACCCCACATCCTCTTCAGACCTATCTTAATATTATCCTCAGATTTGAGCCTCTTTCCCAAATGGTCTCTTACCTTCAGGTTTTGAAACTAAGATTACAAGCCAGCATGCCTTCTCTTCTTCCCCATGCCTGATACGCGCCCTGCACATCACATTCCCCTTCACGTGATCATCCTAGTCGCGTTACGTGCAGAGTACAATTATGAAGTTCCTCTTTGTGTAAATTAACTTAGGTCCATACCCTTTATGAGCATCCTGTTATCAAACCCAGACAATCTGTTATCTTACCTGAGGGATGGAACAAGTTTCACATCCATATAAAACGACAGCCAACGTCTATACTTTATGTAAGAGATGGCTAAAGCAAAGATTA
>NW_019725416.1:1791488-1800036 GCF_002891405.2 Cryptotermes secundus | reverse complement strand
TTCATTTTAACCCACTGTACACCCCACATCCTCTTCAGACCTATCTTAATATTATCCTCAGATTTGAGCCTCTTTCCCAAATGGTCTCTTACCTTCAGGTTTTGAAACTAAGATTACAAGCCAGCATGCCTTCTCTTCTTCCCCATGCCTGATACGCGCCCTGCACATCACATTCCCCTTCACGTGATCATCCTAGTCGCGTTACGTGCAGAGTACAATTATGAAGTTCCTCTTTGTGTAAATTAACTTAGGTCCATACCCTTTATGAGCATCCTGTTATCAAACCCAGACAATCTGTTATCTTACCTGAGGGATGGAACAAGTTTCACATCCATATAAAACGACAGCCAACGTCTATACTTTATGTAAGAGATGGCTAAAGCAAAGATTATGATCTTATGATGTATTAATTATTTACTTTTCTTCTTTCTCACCCTTCATACCAGCTGATTTTTTTTATCAGCCGTGTTGATTTTATATGATATTTTTATAGAATAGCATTTAAAATTTTTCATAAAATGAGTGCGGAAATACGTATACAAACATGTTCCATATCATGTAAATTGAAATGCCAGACGACTGTTTCTGAATTTGAAATTAAATCGCAGTTCATCAGTTGGAAAATATTCCTATTAGTATCGGAAAATATTCCTATTAGTATCGGAAAATATTCCTATTAATATATGAAAATATTCCTACTATTATCAGAAAATATTCCTATTAGTATCTGAAAGTTTTCATGGTAGTATCAGTGCTCATGGGTATGTGCCATTGTGTATATTTGTATTTGGCAGCATTAAGGCGGTTTGGCCAATATTTCCTTTAAACTGAGCAACGAAGAAGCTACATTTGTATTCATTTTTGTCAGCATAGCCTTTATGTTCCCCTTTACACATTTCTTTAAATATTTCAGACACCATTACTGTTTTCGTGTTAATTACTTATACTGTTTTTGAACTGTCTTGTATCTGTAAACTAAAGTTTATTTACAGTTTTGTCTATATTCATCCTCACGCCATCGCTGCGTCTGGTATGCAGCCATGAAAAGAGATATTAACATTTCTGTACCGAGAGTTGTGTAGAGGGCGGGACACCGAAGAATTCGAATGCCATGCCAGTGGAAGCAATAAAACTCTCGTCGGGGAAACGGATATTATGCAGTTTAAAGTGAAACGAGTGACGAAATAGAAGAACCAGAACTCGTCCATCTTTAAATTTCTGTACAGAAGCTCTAAATATTACAAATTAAAGGCGTTCGAACAATGTGTAACATAATTCAGTTCGTGTTTATTTACGTGCAAACGTGGCCAACTACAAATTTATCACGAGTACATAGAAATACACAAAATAAATTGAAGACTAAAATATAAAATGTGACAGTCTATATGATAACAATAAATTAATAACAATTCCAAGAAAAATTGAAGTTACCTTTAACAGGTGAGAATAATAATAATAATATGTGGGTGCTATAGTACGTCAAGAGCCTTGGCCCCTTTTTTACAGTTTCTTAATCATATACACAGTCAGACTGAAAGAGACCACTAGGAAGATCAAGACGTAGGTGGTTGAACAATATTAAAATTGGTCTTACAGATATAGGATGGCGTGGTATGGCCTGGATCGATCTGGTTCAGGATAGGAACCGGTGGAGGTCTCTTGTGAACTCGGTAATGAACCTCAGGGTTCCATAAAATGCTGCGAAGTTCTTAAGTAGCTGCAAAATTGGAGGCTTCTTTAGAAGGGCTCAGCTCCAAGAAGTTAGTTTGGCTATAGACAGTTGGTAGGATTCCTTGGGCGGAGAATCAACCCGTCGCAAGGTCGTAACCTACACAGGACAACAAACAGAATAGAAGCAAACATTCATGCCTTGAGTGGGATTGGAACCCACGAACCCAGTGTTCGAACGAGCGAACAGTTCGTGCTTTAGACCGCGTGGTCACTGTCATCGGCCGATGCTTATTGCTTATTTATAATTACGGTACAGATGAGTTCAAAAGATTCAGAAGAAGGGTTAATGGGATCAACATTCTGTTCTACCTGAAATATTTGCTAGGATATGAAATGTCTTTAAACATAATTTGATTAGAAGAGAATGATTTGGTGCTGCAAGGACTAACATTCGTCGGGTCCATAGTCGATTCATACTCCTGTAAGTAGTATAGAGCTTGTGGCATCTTCCAAAACACCCACACTCCAGAGATAGAATCCGAGACATGCCACTGATGTCGATCGCACGTATCCTTCATTTAGCAAAACCGGTTCAAGACCCTGTTGTCTGTGTAGTTGACAGAGTTGAACTAAGAAAGGTTTTCTCCTGCATTTCGTTGCACACTTTTGTGGAGTGTTTATTTATTCTTGACACGGCTTCTGACAAACGGAAATAATTTTAGGATATTAATTCAGGTGTGTGGCACGCGGTAGCGTAGTTTGTTAAGGCGTTATGCTACAAGCCGGAAGGTGACCGGTTCGAGTCCTGATGAGATGGATTTTTTCAATTGATCTAATCATTCAAGCCGCACTATGGCCCTGGGGTCGACTCAGGATTTAACAGAAACGAGTACCAGGAATCTCCCCGGGGGTAAAGGCCGGTCGGCGCGTAATGCTGACAAACTTACCGCCCTATATGAGCCGATTGTCTAGAAAAGATATGGGAGTCTAGACGTCTCACAAACCTATAGGCCTCCACGGTCTGTTACAGGGATACCTTTACCTTTTAATTCTGGTGTATTCTTTCTTGAGAAAGACAATGAATCTAGTTTGCTTGGTAAAATGTTCTGCTGCCTTGCCGAAGACGAGTGAACTGGATACTTCAGTAACCTGTTTGCTTGCTCTGTTCATCCGGTTTTACCGATACAGTACATACATATATAAATGAATGCTTGACTTACAAAGAACCTAGTGCATATTAATTAACCATCCTTGGTACTGAATTAAACTCATTTCATTTCTGAGGCATGTACAGTATGCGCCAAAAATTTCAGTACTGAAACTCGCGCATCTCGAACGCGCATGTGCTGTAGCCGCACGTGTTCCCAGTAGTGAAAAGGAAGTTATGTTGTGCAATTGTTGGAAATGGGTCTCTCGACGGAGGAAATAGTATTCATAGTTGAATATTATTTCCGCTCATACGGAAGTGGTCGCCAGACAACTCGCTTCCTTGGTTTTGAGCGGCCAGATGTTACCGTCCAGAAACCGCTACACAGTACACGTGTGACGATATGGTGCGCCGTCTCAGCACACGGTACATTAGGCCACTATTTCATTGAGGATGAGGAAGGCAGTGCTCTTACCGTCACCCAAGAACGCTACAGGGACATGGTGATACGACCATTTCTTCAGGATTTGAGAAGGTTCAGTCTTGCAAGGGGCCTTCACATGAATAGACAGTGGCATCAACAGGACTTCTTTTCTTTTCAGTACTGCAACTTTTGGCGCATACTGTACTTATTTATCACTGTTGGTGAGTTCATAAAATATAAATAGTACACATCATGTATATTGGTCTGCTGTGAACTGTGTTATTACATAGCAATTAATCTGACGTTTAAATGTCCGCTTACAAGTAACCAATCAGCTGTTGCGAAGTTAGGGATTAAGTGCTTTCATTAGAGACAGATATTTGTTTGTTTGCTCTTACCAAAAGGAGAATGTACATACTACTTAGGCATTAACTATTAACGGACTGAGAAATGTCATTAAAATCCTTTGTGGTATAGCGAGTCCTCTGTTCAGGTCTCCAGGTGTGGGTAAGAGGAAGAGAAACAAAACGAGGAAGATGGTCATATTAAGATAAATACTGAAGGAGTTAGTTGATAATGACGGTGTTGAGATGATGACTGAGGAAACAAACGAAGATGATAGTAATAATTTTATTTACAAATACAAATGGAAAATTGGTCCGTCACACAGTTATTTATATTGTTTGAAAAACTGTGGTAGTTTTTTTTTTACTCATTGAATATTTCAACCCCAAAATAATGGATTGCGTGACGGAAATAAACCTCTTCATTTTTATGTGTAAGCATAAAACACAGGATACAACACTCACTCACTCATGGAGCTGAGCTCACCTTGAGAAGCTGACAATTGTACAGATACTCAAGAATATCCCAGGATTTTATGGAATCCGAACGTTCATTACCTTGCTCACAAGAGCCCTCCACTGGTCCCTATCCTGAGCCAGATCAATCTAATCAATACCATCCCATAGTATCTCTTTAACATCCATTTTAATATTGTTCACCCTCCTACTTCTTCGCCTTCCCAGTGGTCTATTTCCTTCTGGCTTTCTCAGCATTACCCTTACCCTGTATGCATTCGTCTTCTCCCCCATTCGTGGTACATGTCCTGCCCATCTCATCATCCTTTACTTAATCATTCTAATTATAGTTGGAGAAGAGTACAAGTTACGAAGCTCCTCATTATGCACTTTTCTCCAACCTCCTGTCACTTCATCTCTCTTCGGACAAAATATTCTCAACACCCTGTTCTCAAACACTCTTAGTCTAACGCTAGAGGAATAATTTATTTAGCTTCTATAAAAAATAATAATAAATTAAGAAGTAAAGCTATCCCTGTAACAGGCAGTGGAAGCCCATAAGGTTGTGAGACGTCGAGGTTTTAACATTTTCTACATAATCGGCTCACAGATGGCGGTGAGGTTGTCAGCCTTACGCGCCGGCCGCATTTTACCACCAGGAAGTTTCCTGGTACTTATTTCTGTTAGAGGCTGAGTCCACCCCAGGACCATAATGCGGCTGGAAGGATGAGGTCAATTGAAAAATCTACTGAGCTCACCCGGAATCGAACCTGCGAGCTCTCGGCATGTAGCATAGAGCCTCAACCACCTACACTACCGCGTGCCCCTTAGGCGTTAATTGTAATTTTATAATGTCCAGGAAATTGTGGATCTGGCAACCCTTTGGTGCCGGAAGTAACAATGCTCTCGTAAATAGTAGTTTAGAAATTGCCACAGGAATTGCTGCGTATTTAGCGTGATTACTAGACGAGCATATCCGATTTTCTGTAGTGCTTAAAGCTACCTATGTCCACTGTTATTTCGTTGCTTAGCAGCCGTTTCATGCATAAAAGGCTCACAATGAGGCGGCGCTACGGTTGTGATCTATCATCGTAGAAGAGGCCACATTTCAAAACATAAGTGGTTTACTAAGGAAAGGAACGTGGTCATGGCTTCCAATGGGTCCCTAAACTGTGCTGACGAAACCAGCAGCAAATTACTACCCTTCTCTTTCCACGACTGTAAATAATAGCAATGACAATAATAATAATAATTTTCAATTTCAATTCAATTTCAATTCGTGTTTATTTATGTGCAAACTTAATAGCACAGTGGCCAATTACAAAGTTAGCACGAGTACAAAAATTAAAGAGCAAAATAAAAAAATATGACAGTCTATACAATATCAATATATTAGTAACAATTCCAAGAAAAGAAAACAAAAAAATAAAATAATTTAGCCTTAACAGGTGAGAAAAATAAAATAAGTACATTTCGAATGGTTATTCCATTATGTGATGAGAAAGGACAATACACATACATACACACATAGAAGTTAATAATAATAATAATAATAATAATAATAATAATAATAATATGTGTGACACATAGTTTCACACTTTTGGTACTCTCTCCATCAGCGGGAATATCTTATATTCATGATTATCGTAGTAAATTATCAGTAGCTTTATTTTAGTACATTTTATTTTTAATTTATTTTATGAATAACAAACAGACGAAAGACCGGCGGTTACGCAGTAATATATATTACGTAATGTTTCCTAGAATGTTCTCTCTCTCTCCTTTTTTTTTTTTTTAAGGATTCAAGAACTCGACGTAAGACTTCAGTGGATTTGTTTACGTTAACAAGTTCCGAAATCAGTCAATAGTATCAGTTAACAGATTCTTGTTCTTGCATAATAAACACGATAGATAAGGAGAACGGTTATTTACTCATCTTCTTATTCAAATACCTTTCACTTCCCTGTGCTTTGCTGCGAGTCAGAAGAGAAAATGAAAAAGCATTCAAGGCAAAGCTGTACGCTGAGTCAGCCACGCTGTCTGCTGCTGTATCTTTCATCCAGCGCTAACAGGTTTTATGGGTGTTTCTTACTGTTGGCTATATCGTGCAGTAGGCCCAGTCTGTAGTGCATAAAAAACTTTGATTTGTCTGCAGTCTTGTTAAAGTAGTGACCTCTAAGCCACACCTGGATTTTTAAACTTCTGGGTGACTGTTATATTGATGAACCTGGGAGACACTGAAACAATGTAAGGATTGAACATTCGCCATGATATACACCGCGTACCAGAATGGAGATCCTGCACCAAGAGAAGACGATAGGGCTTCATTTCCGGTCTCTTTCGCAACACCGTCCTCACAGTCATAGTGGACATCCTAAATTCACGATTCGCCTGGCGCCCAGATTACTTCGGACTGCGAAGAAAAGACTGTCTCACTCGTCCCACAATTTCCTCTGATACACATGGACGTCCTGCACTTTTCCCTTTAGAAAGGCACCCAGTTGTCTGAAACTACTGATACCAACGCCTAATGCAGTTGGAAGATGGGGGATCACTCTGATATTGTCGCCGGAAGGCCCGCTGAACAGAAACAATTGATTCATGTTTCACAAACTACAGCACACAAAACGCTTTCTGCTCTGGAGTCGCCATTTTCCATTTTTGAAGTCACGGACCGGGAGTGAGAGAGAGAAATAAGGGAGTTGGGGGGTGGAATTGCTCATGCGGTCAAAACTTGAATACCCACTGTTTCAGTCCGTGTATGAAACGTGTATTTGCATGCATTTCCGAAGCCGTTTTGGCCCCTTGAAAACGCTCCAGTCATTTCGTACACGCTGTATCGTATTTTGTCAGTGTTACTTATACATCAAGAATTTCTTCCCTTTCTGTGTTACGGCATGTGGCCTAATGAAGTAATCGAGTGTTAGCTTTGTGGTAGCGATCTACGTTAATATTCGGAAGGTTCTCAGTTCAACAACATTTCTTAATCCTATTTCAAGCTATCCACCAATGCCCTTCCTTTTACATCAATTCAAATACTATTTCTTTAATTACTGTTTTTAGTTATTTATATGATAATAATCATCATCATTGGCAAAAGAACACTTTTGGAGACATAGTCTTGGTTATAAGATTCTGCCAGATTTGGTCCAGGTTTCACTTCTTGCGATTTCGCAACAGTAATTGTTTTACAGAGCAGAGTTGTCAGCCTTGCGCCCACCCACCCAAACTGGATGACCAGGTCCCTGTACTTACGTCCCCCAGTGACAGGGTATCCCAGTTATACCTCCGGCCACAGGGTTCCCTTTTCGTTGCTTTCTACAACTCGAAGGTATAAGTGGAGGTATTCTAACTTGCCTCCTCGGGGTGCGGGGTTATTTATGGTTCATTTTACCACTGTTGGTAACTCAGGCTTTTTAGCGGAGAATTGTAGGGCAATAATTGAATAGTTAATTATAAAGTATGTGGAGAGAAACAGTCGTGGCATAACTCGAAGTACAATCCCGAGATTTGTTTGGAGGGACTGAGGAAAGTCAGGATAGCCATTGTCCCGGCGGAAATTTGAACCCGTAAACTTCTGAATACAAGCAAGAAGCGTCACCGTTTGAGCCAGCTGTTTACATTCTGTATGCTTATAATAATGTGACATGACGCCCGAAAGCCGGACAACGACCCGGTAAAC
Source organism: Cryptotermes secundus (assembly GCF_002891405.2). Taxonomy (NCBI): domain Eukaryota; kingdom Metazoa; phylum Arthropoda; class Insecta; order Blattodea; family Kalotermitidae; genus Cryptotermes; species Cryptotermes secundus. The sequence goes on along the minus strand of NW_019725416.1, from coordinate 1,792,312 downwards.
ATATTTCCGCGACTACACACAAAATTAAGACTTTATTTCTGACTTCTTCTGATTTCAGTCTGCCTTCTGTCGTGTTCTGTCTCCTGGATTGTCATCTCCAGTAATATATAATCAAAGTCACATTGCGACTGACGGTTAGTCAGTCAGTAAGTCTTGGTGTCGAGCCCCATCTGGGGCGTACCGAATAAAGGAAACCGAGTCGAACAGTTGATTTCTCTGTTGTCATGAAAACGTCCTTTCCGTTGCTGTGAGAACAATGTTCACCTAGCCGTCGTATCGGAAAACCGTTTCTATATGCGTTCCCCAGGAATCGATGTTTTCAATAGTTCCTCTGTTGTGGTTATTGAGACCTTCGGTTCTTTTGTTGGCCGCCTTACAAGGTGTTTTCTGGTTCAATATCTTAATGTTTTGAGCAACCCGTCATAATATCATCATCATCATCATTATCATCTACTTCAAGCCTGTCCCCACCACTATAATATATGTATTGTCACGAAAATTAAAACCTCAGGAAAATTTGATGGCCTTTGAACAAAAGGCTATATGATCAATAGGAAAATACAGTGCGTACAATCAAGTGCGCGCCGCGGCTGCAATTTGCTGTGAGTCATACCACCGCAGAACGGATGCAACTCCTCCCCGCGACTGCAGTGCTCCTACGCCGATGGTTGCATAATCGGAACCCGAGGTTGCATTAAACAGTCAGTCTTTGTCTTGCTGTGGAAGTGGAGTGGAATGTTTACAGCTGTCGACAGACGGTGGAAATGAAGTTCACTATTAAACAGCGTGTGTTTATTGTCGAAACTATTGCAAGGAAAAACATT